>NC_027756.1:1047702-1050986 GCF_000695525.1 Brassica oleracea var. oleracea
TTTGTCATAATAACTCTAATGATTGAATTAATATGTCATTTTGGAGCAGAATGGGATAAACTCTGAGGATGTTGCATGCAAAAAATTGAGGCATATACCTTTGCACATGCTCTTAAGTTGTTTTCTAACAGTCGGCTACATGGCAACTTCCTTCCTTACGATCCCTAAATTAATTATAATGAGTAGACAATGCAAACAAACTCACACAACATATAAGTCAATAGGTTTCACTGAATGCACGTTCAAAAAAGAAAGCCATGAAACAAAGGACACCATATACTTGCCGAGTTGCATTTATATTATATTTAATTTTAAAATGTAGTATATAATTAGCGTGATTATTTTTTGTTATTTTGGATGCGGATTAGATCATCTTTATTGAAAATATATTATATCATAAATAAATGAATATGAATAAAATATTTTTTCTAGTAATGCACTTAACATATCATTAGAGATCATGTTATTAATGTGTGTTCCAAAAAGAGATTATGTTATTAATGTAAAATCAATTTCTGATTAGTGGAACAGATCTGAATCCATTTGTAATATGTTTGATGGTGTAATATTGAATTTAGTAAATAAAAAATTAATAATTTGTAACGTAAAATGAATTAGAAGTATATAAATTAAAATATGGAGGTAGTTGACAAAAAAAAAAATAAGAGATAGGTTAACCAAACTAAACTAAACCAAACACTGTTCATTTTTTTTCTTTGTTTAAATTAAAAATTTTGGGTTATAGGTATATTTCAGTTTGAGTTTGGTTTAAAACTTTAAATCATAAAAATAAAAAACGTATATAATGGTTGTTGGTTTGTTTTCAATTAATGCAAAACAAAAATAAATTAAATATAGGAGTGAGAATATAAATATTAAATTATGATTATGAGAATATAAATATTAAAGTATGAGAATATAAAGTAAAATTCAAATAACCAAAATAGTATATAAATAAAATATTAAATTCTACCAACATAATATTTAATTGATTTTTGTTATATTTCTTTGGATTCTTTATTTATCATTTGGAAATGTTAACTTATGATTGGTTAATTTTTTATATACCCATATCATCGTCTTTTGTATAAAAGTTTGACATATTTGTTAGGATAAATAGTGATTGTCTGATTAATTGTTGTTTCTACCTTTAAAGGTATATTAATTACTTTAGGATATTTTCTGTTTACTAAAATGAAATTATTGTTTTATATAATCTTCTTCCACAATTGCTATGTGATCATTTATAGTGTTCTGCACATAGTACTCACTATAATATTTCATATTTATATTTTATGTTTGGTCTGTCGTTAGTTTTTCAATTTTTGATGTTTTGTTTAGGGAGTGCATTATTTTGCTAGATATTAAGTGTATTGATTATTTTTCTTCAACTTTGGTTTTAAGAAATTGATACAACTATTAAATGCTGTTTTTCATATGTTGCTTAATTTTATTTTAGTTTTCTATTTTGTACCACTATTTTCATTTTTATATTGAGTAAAATTTTTATTTAATTATAATATTTAATTATTTGTGATTTTAAATATATTCCTTTTTTGTCACCTTTAAATATCTTCAAAGTATGTTAATTTGTCGGCAACTAATTTGCTGTTTTTGTTTGCCTTTAATTTTGAATCCAAACTTTCTTTCTTATTTTAGTTTAAAAGTTATTTTATTGAACTCTTAAGATGAGATTGGTGGAACCTTTTTGATGAATAATCCGTAGTAAACAATTAGATTATTTTGACAGAAACAATTGAAAGGTTTTGTGGGTAATAAATGAGGTTGAAAAGTTTGGAAATTTGAATTACTTTATAGAGTTTGAAATTTAAATCATTTAACGTAATTTTATTTTCAGGTTATAAAGTAGATCGTTGTAAATTACTATGATTGAATTTGATTATAGATTTAATATTCAATGGGTTTCTTTTATTCATTCATTTGTTTTTGTGTTTGTAATATTGTCTCAATACATACGGAGCCGCCAAGAGATAACATTATTTATTTTGTTTAAAATGATAGAAAATTATTGAAATATTGTTTTTTTTTTAAAGTCATGTAAAGTTTCGATTGAGTATGGCCTTCCAACCATAATAACATATTGTCGGTAACTCATCGTCTCATTTCTATGACTTCCTTTCTAGCTGCTTGTCTACTGACAAAATTTTCTTTTATGTATTTAGTTATTTTTCTAAGCTATTTTTTATTTTGGTGTAAACTAAATGTTGTAATAGAAAACATATTTTTCGTAAACCTAAATATATATTAACATTTTGGGATTAATTTCTATTGATATTATTTTTTATTCTAATGCTTTACAAAATCAGAACTAAATATTATTTATATTAAAATTTGTATTCATATACATCAAATTTTATTTTATAAAACATAAACAAAGTTGGTAAGCTTTTCTACCGGATTACTTTACACGGTTATTAGTATTATATCGTTTATTATAAAGCTGTAAAAACGGTTGTCCATACACGTCTTTGACCAAAATACACATTCTAATCCGCTTAAATGACCAATTTGTCAAGGGAGTACTTTGCTCAGAAACTTTGTAATCTGATTTTTTTTCATGCTCTTGAGTTTTCCCACCGTGCAAGGTCATGACATGGTTTCCGGATAAGATCTTAGCAAATAGAGTTGGGTGTTTCTGTGTCAACATACACAATGGAAGTCTTGCCAGAACCGATCTCTACCATGGTTAACACATAGATTTTGAGAAAAATTCAAAAATATGAAAATATTATTTTAGTGCATAGTTGCATCCTTCAATAACACATGATGAAAGTTAAAGATGTTTAGAATTTTTGTTGTCTCTGTTTCTCTAGAAAATAGCGATTTTATAGTTGTTAGTCCACCAATTTAGGGAGTATTATGAAGTTTTACTAAATTAATTGACAAAAAATTAAAATGATGCCCATATACCATGAAAGAGAGTTTAATATACATTAATACAAATGTAGAATGTGTTTAGAAATTTTAAAACAACACTAAATCTCATAGGCTTCAGTATATAGAGCATTTACCAAAAAATTTAATATTTTCGTAGGGGTTAACACATAGATTTTGAGAAAAATTCAAAAAATATGAAAATATTGTTTTAGTGCATAGTTGCATCCTTCAATAACACATGATGAAAGTCAAAGATGTTTGAAACTTTTATTGTCTCCGTTTCTCTAGAAAATAACGACTTTATAGTTGTTAGTCCACCAATTTAGGGAGGTATTATAAAGTTTTACTAAATTAATTGACAAAAAATTAAAGCGATGCACATGTAA
>NC_027756.1:1051371-1053105 GCF_000695525.1 Brassica oleracea var. oleracea
TATGATGAAGGTCAAAGAGGTTTGGAGCCTTTTTTGTCTCTGTTTTTCTATAGAATAGCTATTTTATAGTGGTTAGTCTACCGATTTAAGGAGTATTATAAAGTTGTACTAAATTAATTGACAAAAAATTAAAAAGATGTCCATGTACCATGAAAGAGAGTTTAATATAAATTAATACAAATGTAGAATATGTTTATAAATTTTAAAACAACACTAAAGATCATAGGCTTCAGTATATAGAGCATTTACCGAAAAATTCAATATTTTCGTAGGGGTTGTTGCACATAGATTTTGAGAAAAATTAAAAAATATGAAAATATTGTTTTAATGCATAATTATATCTTTCACTAACATATGATGAAGGTCAAAGAGGTTTGGAACTTTTATTGTCTCCGTTTTTCTAGAAAATAGCGATTTTATAGTGGTTAATCCACCAATTCAGGGAATATTATGAAGTATTAGTAAATTAATTGACCAAAAATTAAAACGATGTCCATGTACCATTAAAGAGAGTTTAATATACATTAATACAAAGGTAGAATATATTTAGAAATTTAAAAAAACACTAAAGATCATAGACTTCAGTATATAGAGAATTTACCGAAAAAGTCAATATTTTCGTAGGGGTTGACACATAGACTTTGAGAAAAATTCAAAAATATGAATATATAGTTTTAATACATAGTTGCATCCTTCACTAACTTATGATGAAGGTCAAAGAGGTTTGGAGCCTTTTTTGTCTCTGTTTTTCTATAGAATAGCTATTTTATAGTGGTTAGTCTACCGATTTAAGGAGTATTATAAAGTTGTACTAAATTAATTGACAAAAAATTAAAAAGATGTCCATGTACCATGAAAGAGAGTTTAATATAAATTAATACAAATGTAGAATATGTTTATAAATTTTAAAACAACACTAAAGATCATAGGCTTCAGTATATAGAGCATTTACCGAAAAATTCAATATTTTCGTAGGGGTTGTTGCACATAGATTTTGAGAAAAATTAAAAAATATGAAAATATTGTTTTAATGCATAATTATATCTTTCACTAACATATGATGAAGGTCAAAGAGGTTTGGAACTTTTATTGTCTCCGTTTTTCTAGAAAATAGCGATTTTATAGTGGTTAATCCACCAATTCAGGGAATATTATGAAGTATTAGTAAATTAATTGACCAAAAATTAAAACGATGTCCATGTACCATTAAAGAGAGTTTAATATACATTAATACAAAGGTAGAATATATTTAGAAATTTAAAAAAACACTAAAGATCATAGACTTCAGTATATAGAGAATTTACCGAAAAAGTCAATATTTTCGTAGGGGTTGACACATAGACTTTGAGAAAAATTCAAAAATATGAATATATAGTTTTAATACATAGTTGCATCCTTCACTAACTTATGATGAAGGTCAAAGAGGTTTGGAGCCTTTTTTGTCTCTGTTTTTCTATAGAATAGCTATTTTATAGTGGTTAGTCTACCGATTTAAGGAGTATTATAAAGTTGAGGGAGTATTATAAAGTTTTACTAAATTAATTGACAAAAAATTAAAACGATTCCCATGTTCCATGAAAGGGAGTTTAATATATATTAATACAAATGTAACATGTATTTATAAATTTTAAAACAACACTAAAGATCATAGGCTTCAGTATATAGAGCATTTACCAAAAATTTTGATATTTTCGTAGGGGTTGTTGCACATAGATTTTGAGAAAAATTAAAAAA
>NC_027756.1:1053157-1061105 GCF_000695525.1 Brassica oleracea var. oleracea
TTTGGAACTTTTGTTGTCTCCGTTTTTCTAGAAAATAGCGATTTTATAGTGGTTAGTCAACCAATTTAGAGAGTATTATGAACTTTTTTTTAATTAACTGACCAAAAATTAAAATGATGCCCATGTACCATGAAAGAGAGTTTAATATACATGAATACAAATGTATAATGTGTTTATAAATTTTAAAACAACACTAAAGATCATAGGTTTCAGTATATAGAGCATTTACCGAAAAATTCAACATTTTCTTAGGGGTTGTTAACACATAGATTTTGAGAAAAATTCAATAATATGAAAATACTGTTTTAATGCATCGTTGTATCATTCACTAGCATATGATGAACGTAAAAGAAGTTTGGAATCTTTGTTGTCTCCGTTTTTCTAGAGAATAGCAATTTTATAGTGGTTAGTCCACCAATTTAGAGTGTAATTAATTGACAAAAAATTAAAACGAAGCCCACGTACCATGAATGAGAGTTTAATATACATTAATAAAAATGTAAAATGTATTTATAGATTTTAGAAAACACTAAAGATCATAGGCTTCAGTATATGAAACAATTACCGAAAAATTTAATATTTTCGTAGGACACATAGATTTTGAGAAAAATTAAAAAAAATATGAAAATACTGTTTTAGTGCATAGTTGCATCCTTCACTAACATATGATGAAGGTTAAAGAGGTTTGGAACCCCTTTTGTCTCCGTTTTTCTGGAGAATAGCGATTTTATAGTGGTTAGTCTACCAATTTAGGGAGTATTATAAAGTTTTACTAAATTAATTGACAAAAAATTAAAACGATTCCCATGTTCCATGAAAGGGAGTTTAATATATATTAATACAAATGTAACATGTATTTATAAATTTTAAAACAACACTGAAGATCATAGGCTTCAGTATATAGAGCATTTACCAAAAAATTCGATATTTTCGTAGGGGTTAACATATAGATTTTGAGAAAAATTCAAAAATATGAAAATACAGTTTTAATGCACAGTTGTATCTTTCACTAATATATGATGAAGGTCAAAGAGGTTTGGAACTTTTGTTGTCTCCGTTTTTCTAGAAAATAACGATTTTATAGTGGTTAATCCACCAATTTAGGAAGTATTATGAACTTTTATTTAATTAATTGACATAAATTAAAATGATGCCCATGTACCATGAAAGAGAGTTTAATATACATGAATACAAATGTATAATGTGTTTAGAAATTTTAAAACAACACTAAAGATCATAGGTTTCAGTATATAGAGAATTTACCGAAAAAATTCAACATTTTCTTAGGGGTTGTTGACACATAGATTTTGAGAAAAATTCAAAAATATGAAAATATTGTTTTAATGCATAGTTGTATCCTTCACTAACATATTATGAAGGTCAAAGAAGTTTGGAATCTTTGTTGTCTCCGTTTTTCTAGAGAATAGCGATTTTATAGTGGTTAGTCCACCAATTTAGGGAGTATTATAAAGTTTCACTAAATTGATTGACAAAATATTTAAAACAATGCCCATGTACCATGAAATAGAGTTTAATATACATTAATACAAATGTAGAATGTGTTTAGAAATTTTAAAACAATACTAAAGATCATTGGCTTCAGTATATAGAGCATTTCCTGAAAAGTTCAATATTTTCGTACGCATAGATTTTGACAAAAATTCAAAAATATGAAAATACTCTTTTAATACATAGTTGCATTCTTCACTAACATATGATGAAGTTAAAAGAGGTTTGAAACTTTTGTTGTCTCTATTTTTCTAGAAAATAGCGATTTTATATTGGTTAGTCCACCAATTTAGGGAGTAGTATGAAGTTGTACTAAATTAATTGACAAAAAATTAAAACGAAGCCCACGTACCATGAAGGAAAGTTTAATATACATTAATAAAAATGTAAAATGTATTTATAGATTTTAGAAAACACTAAAGATCATAGGTTTCAGTATATAAAACAATTACCAAAAAATTTAATATTTTCGTAGGACACATAGATTTTGAGAAAAATTAAAAAAAATATGAAAATACTGTTTTAATGCATAGTTGCATCCTTCACTAACATATGATGAAGGTCAAAGAGGTTTGGAATATTTGTTGTCTCCATTTTTCTAGAGAATAGTGATTTTATAGTGGTTAGTTCACCAATTTAGGGAGTATTATGAAGTTTCACTAAATTGATTGACCAAAAGTTAAAACGATGCCCATGTATCATGAAAGAGAGTTGAATATACATTAATTCAAATGTAGAATGTGTTTAGAAATTTTAAAATAACAGTAAAGAACATTGGGTTCGGTATATATAGCATTTACCGAAAAATTCAATATTTTCTTAAGGGTTGACACATAGATTTTGAGAAAAATTCAAAAATATTAATGTACTGTTTAAATGCATAGTTGCATCTTTCACTAACATATGATGAAGTTAAAAGAGGTTTGGAACTTTTGTTGTCTCTGTTTTTCTAGAGAATAGCGATGTTATTGTGGTTAGTCCACCAATTTAGGGAGTATTATGAAGTTTTACTAAATTAATTGGCAAAAAATTAAAACGATTCTCAAGTACCATAAAAGAGAGTTTAATATACATTAATACAAATGTAGAATGTGTTAAGAATTTTAAAGCAACACTAAAGATCGTAGGTTTCAGTATATAGAGCAATTACCGATAAATTTAATATTTTGGTAAGGGTTAACTCATAGATTTTGAGAAAAATTCAAAATATTGTTTTAATACATAATTGCATCCTTTACTAACTTATGATGAAGTTTAAAGAGGTTTGGAACTTTTTTTATCTCCGTTTTTCTAGAGAATAACGATTTTATAAAGGTTATAGTCCACCAATTTTGGGGTTATTATGAAGTTTTACTAAATTGATTGACAAAAAGTTAAAACGATGCTCATGTACCATGAAAGAGAGTTTAATATACATTAATACAAATGTAGAATGTGTTTAAATTTTTTGAAAACAACACTAAATATCATAGACTTTAGTATATAGAGTATTTACCGAAAATCATTCGTAGGGGTTAACACATAGATTTTGAGAAAAATTCAAAAAATATGAAAATACTGTTTTAATGCATAGTTGCATCATTCACTAACATATGATGAAGTTAAAAGAGGTTTGGAACTTTTGTTTTCTCAATTTTTCTAGAGAATATAGATTTATAGTGGTTAGTCCACCAATTTATGGAATATTTTGAAGTTTTACTTAATTAATTGACAAAATATTAAAACGATGCCCATGTACCATGAAAGAGAGTTTAATATTAATAAAAATATAGAATGTGTTTAGAAATTTTTTAAAAACACTAAATATCATAGGCTTCAGTATATAGAGTATTTACCGAAAAACTCAATATTTTCGTAGGGGTTAACACATATATTTTGAGAAAAAAAACAAAAATATGAAAATACTGTTTTAGTGCATAGTTGCATCATTCAGTAACATACGATGAAGGTCAAAGAGGTTTGGAACTTTTTTTGTCTCCGTTTCTCTAGAAAATAGCGATTTTGTAGTGGTTAGTCCACCAATTTAGGGAGTATTATGAAGTTTTACTAAATTAATTGACAAAAAATTAAAACGATGTCCATGTACCATGAAAGAGAGTTTAATATACATTAATACAAATGTAGAATGTGTTTAGAAATTTTAAAACAGCACTAAATATCATAGGCTTCAGTATATAGAGCATTTACCAAAATGTTTAATATTTTCGTACGGGTTAACACATAGATTTTGAGAAAAAATCAAAAATATGAAAATATTGTTTTAATGCATAGTTGCATCCTTCACTAACATATGATAAAGTTCAAAGAGGTTTGAAACTTTTGTTGTCTCCATTTTTCTAGAGAATAGCGATTTTATATTGGTTAGTCCACCAATTTAGGGAGTATTATGAAGTTTCACTAAATTGATTAACAATAAATTAAAACGATGCCCATGTACCGTGAAAGAGAGTTCAATATACATTAATAGAAATGTATTTAATTTTTTTGAAAACAATACTAAATATCATAGTCTTCAGTATATAGAGTATTTACCGAAAATTTTAATATTTTCGTAGGGGTTAACACATAGATTTTGAGAAAAATTCAAAAATATGAAAATAATGTTTTAATGCATAGTTGTGTCTTTCTCTAACATATGATGAAGGTCAAAGAGGTTTGGAACTTTTGTTGTCTCCGTTTCTCTATAAAATAGCGATTTTATAATGGTTAATCCACCAATTTAGGGAGTATTAAGAAGTTTTACTAAATTAATTGACAAAAAATTAAAACGATGCCCATATACGATGAAAGAGAGTTTAATATACATTAATACAAATGTAGAATGTGTTTAAAATTTTTAAAACAACACTAAATATCATAGGCTTCAGTATATAGAGCATTTACCTAAACATTTTATTTTTTCGTAGGGGTTAACACGTAGATTTTGAGAAAAATTCAAAAATATATAAATATTATTTTAATGCATAATTGCATCATTCACTAACATATGATGAAGTTCAAAGATGTTTGGAACTTTTGTTGTGTTCATTTTTCTAGCGAATAGCGATTTTATAGTGGTAATTCCACCAATTTAGGGAGTATTATGAAGTTTTACTAAATTAATTGACAAAAAATTAAAACGATGTCCATGTACAATGAAAGAGAGTTTAATATATATTAATACAAATGTAGAATGTGTTTAGAAATTTTAAAACAGCACTAAATATCATAGGCTTCAGTATATAGAGCATTTACCAAAAAGTCAATATTTTCGTAGGGGTTAAACACATAGATTTTGAAAAAAAATTCAAAAATGTGAAAATACTATTTTAATGCATAGTTGTATCTTTCACTAACATAAGATGAAGGTCAAAGAGGTTTGGAACTTTTGTTGTTTCCGTTTTTCTAGAGAATAACGATTTTATAGTGGTTATTCCACCAATTTAGGGAGTATTATGAAGTTTTACTAAATTAATTGGCAAAAAACTGAATAGATGTCAATGTACCATGAAAAAGAGTTTAATATACATTAATACAAATGTATAATGTGTTTAGAAATATTAAAATAACACGAAAGAGCATAGGCTTCAGTATATTGAGCATTTACAAAAAAAATTAATATTTTCGTAAGAGTTAACACATAGATTTTGAGAAAAAATCAAAAATATGAAAATACTGTTTTAATGCATAGTTGCATCATTTAGTAACATATGATGAAGTTAAAAGAGGTTTGGAACTTTTGTTGTCTCTATTTTTCTAGAGAATAACGATTTTATATTGGTTAATCTACCAATTTAGGGAGTATTATGAAGTTTTACTAAACTAATAGACAAAAAATTAAAACGATGCTCATGTACCTTGAAGAAGAGTTTAATATACATTAATAAAAATGTAAAATTTATTTATATTTTTTTTTAAAAAAACTAAAGATCTTAGGCTTCAATATATAAAACATTTACCGGAAAATTTAATATTTTCGTAGGGGTTAGTTAACACATAGATTTTGAGAAAATTTCAAAAATATGAAAATACTGTTTTAATGCATAGTTGCATCCTTCACTAACATATGATGAAGGTCAAAGAGGTTTGGAACCTTTGTTGTCTCCGTTTTTCTAGAAAATAGTAATTTTATAATAGTTAATCCACCAATTTAGGGAGTATTATGAAGTTTCACAAAATTGATTAACAATTAATTAGAACGATGAACATGTACCATGAAAGAGAGTTTAATATACATTAATAGAAATGTAGAATGTGTTTAAATTTTTTGAAAACAACACTAAATATCATAGTCTTCAGTATATAGAGTATTTACCGAAAAATTTAATATTTTCGTAGGGGTTAACACATAGATTTTGAGAAAAATTCAAAAATATGAAAATAATGTTTTAATGAATACTTGTATCTTTTACTAACATATGATGAAGGTCACAGAGGTTTGGAATCTTTGTTGTCTCCGTTTTTCTAGAGAATAACGATTTTATAGTGGTTAATCCGCCAATTTATGGAGTATTATAAAGTTTCATAAATTGATTGACAAAAAATTTATAACAATGTCAATGTACCATGAAAGAGAGTTTAATATACATTAATACAAATGTACAATGTGTTTAAAAATTTTAAAACAGCACTAAATATAATAGTCTTCAGTATATAGAGTATTTACCGAAAAGTCAATATTTTCGTAGGAGTTAACACATAGATTTTGGGAAAAATTCAAAAATATGAAAATACTGTTTTAATGCATAGTTGTATCCTTCACTAACATATGATGGAGTTAAAAGAAGTTTGGAACTTTTGTTGTCTCCGTTTTTCTTGAGAATAGCAATTTTATAGTGGTTAGTCCACCAATTTAGAGAGTATTATGAAGTCTTACTAAATTAATTGACAAAAAAATAAAACGATGCCCATATACCATGAAAGAGAGTTTAATATACATTAATACAAATGTACAATGTGTTTAAAAATTTTAAAACAGCACTAAATATAATAGTCTTCAGTATATAGAGTATTTACCGAAAAGTCAATATTTTCGTAGGAGTTAACACATAGATTTTGGGAAAAATTCAAAAATATGAAAATACTATTTTAATGCATAGTTGTATCTTTCACTGACTTATGATGAAGGTCAAAGAGGTTTGAAACTTTTTTTGTTTCCGTTTTTCTAGAAAATAGCGATTTTATAGTGGTTAGTCCACCAATTTAGAGAGTATTATGACGTCTTACTAAATTAATTGACAAAAAACTAAAACGATGCCCATGTACCATGAAAAAGAGTTTAATATACATTAATATAAATGTAAAATGTATTTATAAATTTGAAAAAACTCTAAAGATCATAGGCTTCAGTGTATAAAATATTTACCGAAAAATTTAATATTTTCGTAGGGGGTTAACACATAGATTTTGAGAAAAATTCAAAAATATGAAAATACTGTTTTAATGCATAGTTGCATCTTTCACTAACTTACGATGAAGGTCAAAGAGGTTTGAAACTTTTGTTGTCTCCCTTTTTCTAGAAAATAATGATTTTATAGTGGTTAGTCCACCAATTTAGGGAGTATTACGAAGTTTCACTAAATTAATTGACAAAAAACTAAAACGATGTCAATGTACAATAAAAAAAGTTTAATATACATTAATACAAATGTAGAATGTGTTTAGAAATTTTAAAATAACATTAAAGATCATAGGTTTCAGTATATAGAGCCTTATAGATCATACACATAGATTTTGAGAAAAATTCAAAAATATGAAAATACTGCTTTAATGCATAATTGCATCCTTCACTAACATATGATGCAGTTTAAAGAGGTTTGGAACTTTTGTTGTCTCCCTTTTTCTAGAGAATAGCGATTTTATAGAGGTTATTCCACTAATTTAGGGGCTATTATGAAAGTTTTCTAAATTAATTGACAAAAAATTAAAACGATGCCATGTAACATGAAAAATTGTTTAATATACTTTAATACAAATGTAGAAAGTTTTTATAAATTTTAAAACAACACTAAATATCATAAGCTTCAGTAGATAGAGCATTTACCGAAAAATTCAATATTTTCTTAGGGGTTGACACATAGATTTTGAGAAAAATTCAAAAATATGAAAATAATGTTTTAATGCATAGTTGTATCTTTCACTAACTTATGATGAAGGTCAAAGAGGTTTGGAATTTTTTTTGTCTCCATTATTTTAGAGAATTACTATTTTATAGTGGTTAGTCCACCAATTTAGGGAGCATTATTAATTTTTCTAAATTAATTGACAAAAAATTAAAACGATGCCATGTAACATGAAAAATTGTTTAATATACTTTAATACAAATGTAGAAAGTTTTTATAAATTTTAAAACAACACTAAATATCATAAGCTTCAGTAGATAGAGCATTTACCGAAAAATTCAATATTTTCTTAGGGGTTGACACATAGATTTTGAGAAAAATTCAAAAATATGAAAATA
>NC_027756.1:1061267-1063864 GCF_000695525.1 Brassica oleracea var. oleracea
GAGTTTAATATACATTAATACAAATGTAGAATGTGTTTAAAGTTTTTGAAAACAACACTAAATATCATAGGGTTTAGTATAAAGAGTATTTACCGGAAAAATCAATATTTTCATAGGGGGTTAACACATAGAGTTTGAGAAAAATTCAAAAATATGAAAATACTGTTTTAATGCATAGTTGTATCTTTCACGAAGGTCAAAGAGGTTGGAACTTTTGTTGTCTCTGTTTTTCTAGAAAATAGCGATTTTATAGTGGTTAGTCCACCAATTCAGGGAGTATTATATTTTTTACTAAATTAATTGACAAAAAATTAAAACGATGTCATGTACCATGAAAAATAGTTTAATATACACTATTAAAAATGTAGAATGTTTTTAGAAATTTGAAAACAACACTAATGATCATCAGCTTCAGTATATAGAGCATTTACCAATAAATTTAATATTTTCGTAGGGGTTAACACATAGATTTTGAAAAAATTTCAAAAATATGAAAATACTGTTTTAATGCATAGTTGCATTACTCACTAACATATTATGAAGTTAAAAGAGGTTTGAAACTTCCGTTGTCTCCTTTTTTCTAGAAAATTGCGATTTTATTGTGGTAAGTCCACCAATTTAGGGAGTATTATGAATTTTTCTAAATTAACTGACAAAAAATTAAAACGATGCCATGTACCATGATAAATAGTTTAATACACATTAATACAAATGTAGAATATGTTTAGAAATTTTTAAATAACATTAAGGATCATAGACTTCATTATATAGAGCATTATAGATCATACACACAGATTTTGAGAAAAAATCAAAAATATGAAAATATTGTTTTAATGCATAGTTGCATCTTTCACTAACATATGATGCAGTTTAAAGAGGTTTGGAACTTTTGTTGTCTCCCTTTTTCTAGAGAATATCGATTTTATAGAGGTTAGTCCACCAATTTACGGGATATTATGAAGTTTTACTAAATTAATTGACGAAAAATTAAAACGATGCTCATGTACCATGAAAGAGATTTTAATATACATTAATACAAATGTAGAATGTTTTTAAATTTTTTAAAAACAACACTAAATATCGTAGTCTTCAGTATATAGAGTATTGACCAAAAAATTCAATATTTTCGTAGAGGTTAACACATAGATTTTGAGAAAAATTCAAAAATATGAAAATAATGTTTTAATGCACTTTTATCTTTCACTAACTTATGATGAAGGTCAAAGAGGTTTGGAACTTTTGTTGTCTCCATTTTTCTAGAGAATTGCGATTTTATAGTGGTTAGTCCACCAATTTAGGGAGCATTATTAATTTTTCTAAATTAATTGACAAAAAATTAAAACGATGCCATGTAACATAAAAATAGTTTAATATACATTAATACAAATGTAGAATGTTTTTAGAAATTTTAAAACAACACTAAATATCATAGGCTTCAGTATATAGAACATTTACCGAAAAAATCAATATTTTCGTAGGGGTTAACACATAGATTTTGAGAAAAAATAAAATACATGAAAATACTGTTTTAATGCATAGTTGCATCATTCACTAACATATGATGAAGTTAAAAGAGGTTTGAAAATTTTGTTGTCTCCGTTTTTCTAGAGAATAGCGATATTATAGTGGCTAGTCCACCAATTTAAGGAGTATTAAGAAGTTTCACTAAATTGATTAACAAAAAATTAAAACGATGCCCATGTACCATGAAAGAGAGTTTAATGTACATTAATACAAATTTAGAATGTGTTTAATTTTTTTGAAAACAACACTAAATATTATAGTCTTCAGTATATTGAGTATTTACCGAAAAATTTAATATTTTCGCAGGGGTTAACACATAGATTTTGAAAAAAATTAAAAAAATATGAAAATAATGTTTTAATGCATAGTTGTATATTTCACTAACTTATGATGAAGGTCAAAGAGGTTTGGAACTTTTGTTGTCTCCATTTTTCTAGAGAATTGCGATTTTAAAGTGGTTAGTCCACCAATTTAGAGAGTATTATGAATTTTTCTAAATTAATTGACAAAAAACTTAAAACGATGCCATGTACCATGATAAATAGTTTAATATACATTAATACAAATGTAGAATATTTTTAGAAATTTTAAAACAACACTAAATATCATAGGCTTCAGTATATAGAGCTTTTACCGAAAAAGTCAATATTTTCGTGGGGGTTAACACATAGATTTTGAGAAAAATTCAAAAATATGAAAATACTGTTTTAATGCATAGTTGCATCCTTCACTAACATATGATGGAGTTAAAAGAGATTTGGAATTTTTGTTGTCTCCGTTTTTCTAGAGAATTGCGATTTTATATTGGTTAGTCCACCAATTTAGGGAATATTATAAAGTTTTACTAAATTAATTGACAAAAAATTAAAACGATGCCCATGTACCATGAAAGAGAGTTTAATAAACATTAATAAAAAAAGTAGAATGTGTTTAGAAATTTTAAAACAACACAAAATATCATAGGCTTCACTATATAGAGTATATACCGAAAAAGTCAATATTTTCGTATGGGTTAACACATAGATTTTGAGAAAAAATCAAAAATATGAAAATACTGTTTTAATGCATAGTTG
>NC_027756.1:1063973-1064331 GCF_000695525.1 Brassica oleracea var. oleracea
CTAAATTAATTGACAAAAAATTAAAACGATGCTCATGTACCATAAAAGAGAGTTTAATATACATTAATACAAATGTAGAATGTGTTTATAAATTTTAAAATAACATTAAAGATCATAGGCTTCAGTATATAGAGCATTAAAGATCATACACATAGATTTTGAGAAAAAATCAAAAATATGAAAATATTGTTTTAATGCATAGTTGCATCTTTCACTAACATATGATGAAGTTAAAAGAGGTTTTGAACTTTTACTGTCTCCGTTTTTCTAGAGAATAGCGATTTATTGTGGTTAGTCCACCAATTTAGGGCGTATTATGAAGTTTTTCTAAATTAATTGACAAAAAATTAAAACGATG
>NC_027756.1:1064384-1068563 GCF_000695525.1 Brassica oleracea var. oleracea
AGAAATTTTAAAACAACACTAAAGATCTTAGGCTTCAGTATATAGAATATTTACTGAAAAAAATTAATACTTTCGTAGGTGTTAACACAAAGATTTTGAGAAAAATTCAAAAATCTGAAAATACTGCTTTAATGCATAGTTGCATCATTCACTAACATATGATGAAGTTTAAAGAGGTTTGGAACTTTTTTTGTCTCTGTTTTTCTAGAGAATAGTGATTTTATAGAGGTTAGTCCACCAATTTAGGGGGTATTATGATGTTTTACTAAATTAATTGACAAAAAAATAAAACGATGGCCATGTACCATGAAAGAGAGTTTAATATACATTAATACAAATGTAGAATGTGTTTAGAAATTTTAAAACAACACTAAAGATCATAGGTTTCAGTATATAGAACATTTACCGAAAAATTCAACATTTTCTTAGGGGTCGTAGGGGTTAGTTAACACTTAGATTTTGAGAAAAATTCAAAAATACGAAATACTGTTTTAATGCATAGTTGCATCTTTCACTAACATATGATAAAGTTAAAAGAGGTTTGAAACTTTTGTTGTCTCCGTATTTTTAGAGATTAGCGAGTTTATAGTGGTTAATCCACCAATTTAGTGAGTATTATGAAGTTTTACTAAATTAATTGACAAAAAATTAAAACGATGCGAGTGATCTCGAGATGCCAAAATCAGCAAGCTTGTCTCTGTTGTAAAATTTCCAACATAATGTTTGCCGTTTTAATATCCCTATGGAATATTGGAGCCGGTGACGTGGTGTGTAAGTAACATAGCGATTCGGCTACCCCTTTTGCAATTCGTACGCGCACTTCCCAACTAGCCAACGTCTCATCGCCAAAATAAGAGGTTGAAAATACGTGATTCTAAATTGGTTTTTTCTTGTTGTTGGTTTCTTAGTTGAGTACTTTCAATAATATTCAAAGACGTTAGGAAAATAATGTATCCCTTGTTGCCAATTTGTCATCATCAAGCATATCTTATGATTCCTAGCGCTACCAGTATTATCAACGTGACTATACATCTATTTCCAGGATTAGAATATCCATAACAGATATAGAAATATTTTGCTTACGTTGCAGCATTCTATATTTAGTTGTTAGAGAATCACAAGTTCGATTTCTCCTCAAACTAAATTGTAAATCTACGATTTTTTAAATAATTTATATTTATATTTTTACATATCCAGGAGCAGGAAGCATTGTAAGCTGCATTTATATAACAAGTGTCTCCCAAAATAAATCGATGTAGATGTCAACTGTATATTATTATTCAGACAGAAAAATAATAATGTAAAACTAAAAATAAGGATGTACATTTCAACTATATATTTAGAAAGAAAACTATAATGTAAAAGTTGGAGATTTTTGTATAAATAAAATTACATTGGTTATAGATCAATTCAGAGCCGGTCCTAGTTATTATATGGCTAGAAGCCAATTTAAAAAATGTGGCTGAAGTCCCTCGAACCCGCAACCTGTAACAGGTTACAACAACCACCCAACCGCTGGGCTATTAAGAACTTTCTGATCAAATGTGGCCGTTTAGGATGATAATATTTGGTGGCTGGAAGTACAAGCTTCATTGGCTTCCCTCCAAGACCGGCTCTGGATCAATTTGCAAGATAAATGCTCCCTTATCTTGTGGTTGTATGTTCTTAAAATTTGATACGTTCCTTCATAAAGATTTTCAAAGCTTCCCATAATGACATTACATACACGTAGAATTGCTGATGATAAAATGCGTGCCGTTTTTGTATGTCTATCTCGGTATAATTATGTCGGCAAACAAATTGAGTTAAATTGACGAGAGAAAAAAGTTGGGGATGACATACGTGCCATTTTTCGCCATTCCTTACATTCTTTTATACAGGGCCGTCAAAAATTAATTTTAGACCCCGTTCAAAAAAATATTAATCGTACATTTTATCAAGTAATTTTAAAATTTAATAATTGTATCTGATTTTTTTTAATTATAAGCTCTAAATTTAACATTATATCTAAAATTTTAAAGTTTCTTACCATCTATATATTTTAAAAAAAATTTAAACTTTTTATTTTTATATTTCGGAGCCCTGTTTAACCGCTCCACTTGTACGTGCGGTTAGACGGCCCTGCTTTTATACGTGTCACTGTTTTCCATTAACTTTTTACGTTTAATCAAACTCAAAGCATGGCGCAATTCTTTATTGCTTAACGATACTTTAAATTTGGAATTACTGGGTAAACTTTACTTAGAAAATGAGTGTAATTAGTTATCGATTTGACTATAGAACCGTACCTAGGAAACTGAATTCAGTTCATTACCACGTCTACTTTTTCAATGAAGTAGCATTAATGCGTTTAGTTGAGTATATTTAATAAACAACCAATTGCATTTCTATCCAAAAGTATATGGCCAAGAAAATTTTTAAAAAGATAAAAATTACACTGAAAAAATAAAATTTTATCTTTTTTTGTCATCACAAAGTTCTTATCTTTGTGAGACGAACAATTTTTGTAAAACTTCTATCTTCATAAAACAATAAAAAATATTTATAATGATTGTTGGAGATAAACTATGTTCTATTTACAAACGTAATTGTATTTTAAGATAATTATTAAATTCAGGAAATACATATGTAAGAGAAATAGAGTAAAATTCTAATGTAAACTTTTACTTAGAGTAATTCTAAAATGGAGTGAATTTTCCTCAAATGATATTCCGTTTTGTAGTAAGCTTATTTTTTACACATTAGAAAGTAAAATATAGAATTGGGTTAGTACATATTTTACCCAAAACTCCATTTTAGAACAAGAAATAGAGTGGAGTTACAGATGCTCTAAAACTTGAGACTCTATATACATATAAGTTTTATACTCCCTCCGTTTTGAATTAGATGTCGTTTTAGAGCAAAATTTTCGTTTCAAAATTAGTGTCGTTTTATGATTTCAATGCAAAATTTATTGACTTTTTATTCTAATATATTTTTCTATTGGTTGAAATCTGGTTAAGTGTATTGGTAGTGATGTTTTTATCTAGTAAATAGATAAATTTAAATGTTTTATTAATCTGTGTGTCGAAGTCTAGAACGACAAATAAAATGAAAGGGATGAAGTATTAACCTTTCTAAGATTTCACGGCATATTAGGATTTAATAAGGCATTTTTAAAACTTCACCTTTAAAACTTTATTATCTTTACATAGAACGAATTCAAATTCAATAAGTAGTTCCTAATTTTTCCATGTATATTGTACTTACTCAAATACCAAGAATATAAAATTATCACAAAAGAAATCATATTTTGTGAATTTCCACCAACACTGAGAACTTGGACTCTTTCTAGTATCCTATAAACCCATAAAGATTTCCAATGCTTTTGATATTTGCTAATGTGGAATCTATGACGGAATTTATCAAATAAGAATAATCAATTTACATGGATACTACGGTATATTTAAAAAGAAAAAAGTAAAAAATCGTATAAAATATAGATCGAGACCCCAAAACATTTTAACAAACAAAATACATTCTTTGGACGGAATCCTATTTTGGTATCCGACAGTGAGAATCAAAATGCAGATCAGATGGATATAGAGAGAGAATAACCAGACCCACACACATGAAGATAGTGTTATATAAATAGGTTTGGAAAGAATGTGATCAGTGTACATGATTGGTACGGTATTTGCTCGTTATAAGGATATATATGATGGATTGATGAGATAAAGAATGTACATTGTAGTCTTTCTCCATTGTTTTCGAAAATGAGCCATGAAATATATGAGCACTTTAACTTTGCGACAAATTATTTGGAGTTAGTGAAAATGGTTTTAACACCATAAGAATAGACCGCGCTCGCCATATACGTTGAAGAGTACCAAAGAAGCAAAGAAAAGTTCTACTCTTTTGCTATTAAACATGTATCAAGAGCGACCAAAACAATGACACACAAACTAGCTAGAAGTGTTAGGATTCACCCTATACACATGTCCGCATAGACATGTTGAATTTTAGAGTCTAATTAGAGTCTGTAATTGTTAACAAAAAAAAAATTATACAAATATAAGCAATTAAAACTAACGTAAAAGGATTACTATGATGACATGCAAGTATTTGACAAAAGAAAACATGCAAGTATTTGACAAAAGAAAACATGCAAGTTTAATAAACCCCACCCCCGCCCCCGCC
>NC_027756.1:1068614-1070378 GCF_000695525.1 Brassica oleracea var. oleracea
CAAAAAAAAAAACGCAACCAAAGAAATGAAGGTTTAAAGAAAAGTCTTTGGCTAAGTTGATTCCACAGCAAGTCTTTGCCTATAGTCCATCGCTTTCGGACCGTCTGCAATTTTATCATTAACACATATTCTCTTTTAAAGGTCCCCAGCAAAGAAAAACATGCAGTACTGTCCAACTAATGCGACAAACAATAATATTTAGATACAAACAGAATAGTACTAGCAAAATAACATTAAGGAATGCTAATTACTGAATAACCAGTTTAGTCAACACAACTGCAGCATTCTTAAGTTTTCATGAGGTTTAGGAATATTTATTTAGTTTAAAAATGCAAAATCTTAAGGTGGACCAGGACGTGATTAGAATGTGGCAGGACAGTTGACACTTCTTCAGTCTCAATTATTTCTGCGTGTTGACCCAAAAAAATGTTCCTGCTCATACAATTTTTCTACACCACATTAAATACATATTTTAAAATGTTGAAAAATGGGAAAATGTTCTTAAATTCCTATGCTACTTTTAACTTAACGAGATCTCTCTTCTACTAAAAATAGGGAGCTGCATAAAACTATAGTTTTGGTTTGATAAGATGCATAATAGCGAAATGACGTTTTAAATACGATTTCATAAATATTTTATCACTCAAAAGTCACGTTTAATATGGCTTGGATGGTTAAAACAAGTTGCAGCTTTTTCTTTCAATCCCTCGCAACACCAAAACACTAGAAAAAATCAAACAGACGAATATCTTTGTATTTTATAAGAATAGTTAATGTTAATCCCTTTTGAACAAAAAAAAAGAAGTTAATGTTAATCCTTCGAATATACAAAACCGACGTTCATTCTTTTATTTTATTTTTCCTTTTGAATCTGCTGGTGTTATGATAATTGTGTAGTAAATATACACCTACAAAAATGAATTATGGTAATGGTTTGTAAATTTGTTTGACCAAAAAAAAAAGGTAATGGTTGTAAATTTACAAGCTAAATGTGTGTGTATAACATGCCGGTGCATATAGGCGTACAATAATAGATAAATTATCACAACTTTACAAAAGAAAGTAATTAGACAATTATTGTTTAATTATTTGAGCTCATAAGTCAAATAGTCCATACCTAATATAGTTAATTTAGGCGAAACAACGAAAGTTTTATAGAGAATATACATTAATAGTAATACATTATATGCATACTATTGCCTAATACATTGCCACCGCCATCGACAATATTTATTGTACAGGATCTGAGCAGTTCATAAATTGATTTTATTTTATTTTAACACGAAATACGCATAATATTCAAGCTTTATATTCATTATAGTTTTACGCATAAATATTTATATATAATTAATACACTGGTGAGTTAGTTATACATATCCCGATATCTCGTAATATAGTATTCCATTATTATCCGATTAGAGCCAGGACATGAACGGACATAGATCTTTACCAAAAACAGCTGGGCAGCTTTGAAGATGCTATGTCCGATGAATATAGTGCTGGGTTCGCGGGTCAACCCGCCCCGACCCGCTCCGCCCTGCCGCGGGTCGAATCATTTTTTCGATTCAAAAACTCGACCCGCATAACCCGCAAACAAAAACTTTTATATCCGCACCCGCCCCGCCAAAACCCGCGGGTAACCCGCCAAACCCGCGGGTAATATTAATTATATTAAAAATAGTTATTTTAATTAAAAATGATTATTTTCTAATTATATAATAATTATTTTATTTAAAAATAATTATTTTTTTAATATAATAGTTA
>NC_027756.1:1070500-1178860 GCF_000695525.1 Brassica oleracea var. oleracea
AATTTGCGGGTTGGCGGATACCCGTGATTCAAATTTGGCTGATCCGCACCCGCCCCGCTCAAAATAATCTCGACCCGCACCCGCACCCGCGATTTAAAAATTTCAAATGGTTCGATCCGCACCCGCCCCGTGGCGGGTCAAACTGGGCGGGGCCCGCGGGCAATGATTAAAATTTCCAGCTCTAGATGAATATAATATATACGTAACAACGCGTTTTTCTCACACAAGACTCCATGATATTGACTTGGAAAAAAACTACATAGATCGGCATTATTGTTGTTTTGTTATATTATAATTAAAATAAAAAGGGGAAACATTTAAATAACACATCACATAACTTAGATTTTGAATAAAACAATTGAAAATACGGCCACAACAGCTACATTTATACTAGATTATTTGTGAAAATTTTCTCCATGTCAGTAACATTCATATGGACCACCTCCCAACCTCCTCCACTCTATATAAACCCACTAAACCTAATTCTCCAAAATCACACCAAAACATTCATTTAACAAATACACTAAACAGAAACATGACATTTCCAAAACTCTTGCTCATTACACTCTTCTTGTCTCTTCAAACACTCTTCATTGCTTCTCAAATCCTTACTTCTTCATCAAACTCTTCCTCCAGCATCTGCAAAACGACTCCGGACCCCAAGTTCTGCAAGTCAGTGTTCCCACAAACGTCACAAGGGGACGTTCGGGACTACGGCCGCTTCTCCCTACGTAAGTCACTAACGCAATCGCGAAAATTCACACGCACGATAGACAAATACCTCAAACGCAACAAAGGCTTATTATCACACTCCGTCGTTGGAGCTCTCCAAGACTGCCGTGACTTAGCTAGCCTCACTACGGACTATCTCACAACGTCGTTCGAGACCGTCAACGTCACCGCATCGTCCAAAACGCTGTCGTTTTCGAGAGCCGATGATATCCAAACGCTTCTTTCCGCGGCGTTGACCAACGAGCAAACGTGTCTCGACGGAGTCAACACCGCGGCTTCCACCTCGTGGACCATACGGAACGGCGTCGCATTGCCTCTCATTAACGACACGAAGCTTTTCAGCGTTTCCCTCGCTTTGTTCACCAAAGGGTGGGTCCCAAAGAAGAAGAAACAAACCGGCTACTCTTGGGCCCACCCGAAGAACACTCACTCTCATAACAAGCCGCTCCGTCACTTTCGTAACGGAGCTCTGCCGTTAAAGATGACGGAACAGACGCGCGCCGTTTACGAGTCTTTAAGCAGGAGGAAGCTCGCGGACGACGACAATGACGATAACACGGTGCTTGTGAGTGACATTGTGACGGTGAACCAAAACGGAACGGGGAATTTCACGACCATAACGGACGCAGTTGCGGTGGCGCCGAACAAAACCGACGGTACAGCTGGATACTTTGTTATCTACGTGACGTCAGGTGTTTATGACGAAAACGTATTGATCGCGAAGAACAAAAGGTATCTAATGATGATCGGTGACGGAATCAACCGTACGATTATTACCGGTAACCGGAGCGTCGTTGACGGTTGGACCACTTTCAACTCCGCCACTTTTGGTACGTCCATAAGAGATATGATATGCTTTATTCCACATGCATGAATGACTTTAGTTTGTAGCTAGTTAAAATACTACTGGTGCATAGTTTTAAAAGTTGTTCAAAAAAAGCTAGTTAAAAAACTACTAATTATATCTAAAAAAAATTAATATTATGAATTTTGTAGTATAATATTATGAAAATAGCTAATGTTGTCAAAAGTGTCAAAATGACATTCATAATATTAATATACTGATACTAATATACTCTAATATTATGTAGTTATTTAATGAAAACAAGTACCTTGAAATAACATTGAAATAAAGAAGTTTATTTTTAAAAATATAGAAATAAATAAGTTTAGTTCCGATAGTACCACAATTAGTTTTGAACTATGAGTTTTAAAAGCTAATGATTCGAATTCAAGGAGTTACTAAATTCTTTAAGATTCATGTCTCATTTTATGAATTTTCAACTTAATGAATTTTAATATGCTCAAAGTTTATTTTCACAAATTTACAATTTTTATGATACTTAAAACGAGTATTTTCAAAATAGTTACTATATTTGTCATATTTGCAATAAAGAAATACAAAACACTTTTGCATGTTACCGACGCATATTTTTGGATTGACTTTAACCAAAAAGAATTGAATCGAACCTTTAAATGAGTAGTAGTTCAACACGTTTCTCACTACATTACACACTTTGTAGTACTTCTAGGAGACTAGTGAATAAGTGACAAGACGCATTAATAATTCTTTTTCATCTTGGTCAACTATTATCGTTTTGTTTTATAGTATTTGTTAGAGAAAAAGAATAATCGTTGTGTGTTTATTCTTTCAGCCGTGACATCGCCGAACTTCGTCGCGGTAAACATTACTTTCCGGAACACGGCCGGACCAGATAAGCACCAGGCCGTGGCGTTGAGGAGCAGCGCCGATCTCTCCATCTTCTATAGCTGCAGTTTCGAAGCTTACCAAGACACTTTATACACTCACTCACTAAGACAATTCTATAGAGAATGCGACATATATGGAACAGTCGATTTCATATTCGGAAACGCAGCTGTTGTCTTACAAAATTGTAATCTGTATCCGAGACAACCGTTACCGAACCAGTTTAACGCTATCACTGCTCAAGGTCGTACCGACCCGAACCAAAACACAGGAACTTCGATCCACAATTGTACGATTAGACCTGCAGATGATCTGGCTTCGAGCAACTATACGGTCAAAACGTATTTGGGACGACCGTGGAAAGAGTATTCACGCACGGTTTTCATGCAATCATACTTGGATGGTTTTGTTGAACCGGTTGGTTGGAGAGAGTGGAATGGAGATTTTGCATTGAGTACGTTGTACTATGCAGAGTATAACAATACCGGACCCGGTTCAAGTACCACGAATCGGGTGGTTTGGCCAGGTTACCACGTGATCAACTCAACCGATGCGAATAATTTTACGGTTTCGAATTTCTTATTTGGTGATGAGTGGATGGTTCAGAGTGGTGTGCCTTATATGGCCGGTTTACTTTCGTAATTTCTTGTATTTGATTATATTACTTTATTAGTCCATAGTAGAACCTTAATAAACCGTTGTAGTTTTGGACATTTATGTGAGAATACTATAAAATAATAATTGTAATTTCAGTTACATTTTTTTGACATATGATTTACTGAATCCAAAAGTTGGAAGATATTGTTAGAATAAATGATGGATACAAAGACATTGGGATGATTGGTTGTGATTTATCTTCTTATTTTAGCTTTATTTATTTTTAAATCACTAAACTTTGTCAATCATGTTGTAGTTTTATTATCAAGTTTTTATTATTTTTTACCAATCATGCTATAGCTTTATTTTTTACCAATCATGCTATAGCTTTATTTTTAAAGCTACATAAAAAACATAAAGTAAATTTTTTTCTTATGTAATTTAGGCAAAAAACCTACATCTTCTTTTTATAAACCGTAGAATCTGTAAAATGAAAAAAAATCTATATATCAAATAAATTATATAATCATAATAAAAACTTTTATAAATATTTTAATTTTAAATTTGGGTGTTTTTAAATTATTAAAATATTAAAATAATATAAATATTTTTTATATATCAAATTTTAAATTACAATAAACTTTGATAATTTATAAAAAAATATTAATATACATTAATACAAATTTAGAATGTGTTTTGAAATTTAAAAACAACACTAAAGATCATAGGCTTGACTATATAGATCATTTACCGAAAAAATAAATATTTTCTTAAGGGTTGTTGACACATAGATTTTGATAAAAGTTCAAAAATATGAAAATATTGTTTTAATGCATAGTTACATCCTTCAATAATATATGATGAAAGTTAAAGAGGTTTGAAACTTTTTTGTCTCAGTTTTTCTAGAAATAGCGATTTTATAGTGGTTAATCCACCAATTTAGGGAGTATTATGAAGTTTTACTAAATTAATTGACAAAAATTAAACTGATGCTCATGTACCTTGAAAGAGAGTTTAATATACATTAATACAAATGTAGAATGTGTTTAGAAATTTTAAAAGAACATTAAAGATCATAGACTTCAGTATAAAGCATTTACTAAAAATTCAATATTTTCGTAGGGGATACATATATTTTGAAAAAAATTCAAAAATGTGAAAATATTGTTTGCATCCTTCACTAACATATTATGAAGGTCAAAGAGGTTTAGAACTTTTGTTGTCTTCGTCTCTCTAGAAAATAGTGATTTTATAGTGGTTAGTCCACTAATTTAAAGAGTATTATGAAGTTTTACTAAATTAATTGACAAAAAATTAAAACGATGTCTATGTACCACGAAAAGGGTTTAATATACATTAATACAAATGTAGAATGTATTTAGAAATTTTAAAACAACACTGAAGATCATAGACTTCAGTATATAGAGTATTTACCAGAAAATTCAATATTTTCGAAAATATGAATTTAATGTTTTAATGCATAGATCAACGTTTTGACAAACTCTTTTGTCTTTTTAGGGTTTAACCGTCACGTTTATTTTTGTATATAACACAAAACGTCAACGTTATGACCATGAAACCTAATTCTAATCGCATTAGAATTATGGACTAAGCCCATTTGTATTATGTTAGCCCACGTGCAATCACTATTGCATACATGCATATATAAGTTGCATACATATCGCATATGTATTTATTAAAAGAAAGTGTTAATTTTTTTTTTTTTAAAAGAAAAGCACATTACTTTTTCTTCCACGAAAGCGCACGTGCCCTCGGCGGTATACGATTTTTCATAAAATAAATTCCATCATCTTTCGCAGTCCATTCACGGTACTCACCACATCGTTCATGAGAGGCTACTCTATACACTTGAACGTTATGAAAACTTTTCAATTTAGGCCCATGCCTCAGGAGACATGTGTACACTTTCCTTGCTTCTCCATTCTTTTCGTTGAACCAGATAAAGGCTGAACGACCGCTTCTTAAATTTCGTACAAATAGATCCTTTTTTCCATCGTTGCAATGTACGTTGAGAACATTAGGTGGAGTGAGTCCGTTATGTATCATTATAGTATTGTCTGCGCATGCTGCTTCTAACTCAAAATATTCAAAACACATAACACTAACTGACATAAAAATTATGAAACGGTTCATTTTTTTTTAGAATTTGGGATGACTTTTGGAGTAATAGCGGTAAAAAAGTTTAGTATTTATAATTCTTTTGTATTTTAGAAAAAAATATACGTATGGCTATAGCTAAATTGGAATACAAAAATGAACCAATTAAATCTCTGGTTATACATGATTTAAGGGTGGAAAAATATTGATGGCCAATAAGATAAAATCTAATAAACTCACTCATATAAAGTTTTAGCATCAAAATGTATGGTTGGTCAATAAGATAAAAATATCAACTTCACTCACCATATACTATTTATATCCGGAAAAAAATTTGATCCTAATTATAAGTTTCAGATCTAAAAAACCGGTACCATACATATATAATTTAACAATATTGTGAACATTAGACTACTACCATAAACTTGATGGTAACAGGATCTTCTTCTCTTGAGAAAAATGCTGAGAATGTCCTAAAATTATTTGTACTTACTCTTACTTTTGGTAAAGTCGTAACGTCGAGAGGCAATCGTCATATAATATTAAGTGGTTATAATGTTTTGGTAGAAACCGCTTATAATCTATGAATTAAAAATTCATTATTATATGATCCTATGGGGTCACACACCTAATCGAATTGGATTATAAATATTTTAGAGTTATATTTATGTTATATATATGATATATATTTTACATATAATAAATACATATGCGATATGTATATAACTTATATATGCATGTATGCAATAGTGATTGCACGTGGGCTAACTAAGAGTATCTCCAATGTAATACTTTATTTTTTCCTCCAAAATGGAGTAAAAATAAAAATGGAGTAAAAATGATTTAACTCTACTTCATTTCTCACTCCATAATGGAGTGATGAACAAAAAAAATAGATTACTCTATTTATGGAGTAAACTCTATTATGCAATGAGATTTGGAGTTGGGTTGGAGCAATCTTTACTCTATTTTCATTTTTACTCCATTTTAGAAGAAAAAATAAAATGGGGTTGTAGATACCCTAATACAAATGGGCTTAGTCCATAATTCTAATGCGATTAGAATTAGGTTTCATGGTCATACCGTTGACGTTTTGTGTTATATACAATAATACAAAACAGTCACAAAAAGAAACGTGACGGCTAAAACCTAAAAAGACAAGAATTTGTCAAAACGTTGAGATTTGATCTATGCATTAAAACATTAAATTCATATTTTCGAAAATATTGAATTTTTCGGTAAATACTTTATATACTGAAGTCTATGATTTTTAGTGTTGTTTTAAAATTTCTAAATACATTCTACATTTGTATTAATGTATATTAAACTATTTTTCATGGTATATGGACATCGTTTTAATTTTTTGTCAATTAATTTATTAAAACTTCATAATACTCTCTAAATTAGTGGACTAACCACTATAAAATCACTATTTTCTAGAGAGACGGAGACAAAAAAAATTCCAAACCTCTTTGACCTTCATAATATGTTAGTGAATGATGCAACTATGCATTAAAACAATATTGTCACATTTTTGAAATTTTCTCAAAATCTATGTTGTAGAACCTAAAATCTACATTAAGTATTTGATATTAATCGGGAGTTTGATCTAGGGAAGATAAAAGATGTATGCAACAATATCTTTTGAACAAAACAATGTTAACAGTTTCCAGTAGGCAAAAATGGATTTTATTGATGAATAGGATCGAATACAATAAGTTGAACTAGATCGAATTACACAAGTGAGATCGATAAAGGAAAGAATCTAAGAACGGGAGGAAATAAGGTCGATGTATGTGTGTAGCTCTCTCTAGGGTTTTCCACGTGTGTCCATCAGTTTCCACTCATCTTCCTTTATAGTAAGTCGACTTCGAGATCTCTGTGGTAGCTCCGCAATCTTAGCTTCTTGTTGCACGATCTCCGCGACCTCTGCGACTCCTTCTCGAACTCGTATTCTCGTTGTGGGCTTCAGCTCCTTAAGGCACATGTTGTTGGTCGCGGCTCATTATCATATGGACCAAAATTGGGTCCAACATATGTGTTAACCAACCCCCTACGAAAATATTGAATTTTCAGTAAATGCTTTATATACTGAAGCCTATGATCTTTACTGTTCTTTTAAAAATTCTAAACACATTCTTCATTTGTATTAATGTATATTAAACTCTTTTTCACGGTACATGAGCATCATTTTAATTTTTTGTCAATTAATTTAGTAAAACTTAATAATACTCCATAAATTGGTAGATTAACCACTATAAAATCGCTATTTCTAGAAAAACGGAGACAACAAAAGTTCTAAACCTCTTTGACCTTCATCAGTGAATGATGCAACTATGCATTAAAACAATATTTTACATATTTTTGAACTTTTATCAAAATCTATAATGTCAACAACCCCTAAGAAAATATTGATTTTTTCAGTAAATGATCTATATAGTCAAGCATATGATCTTTAGTGTTGTCTTTAAATTTCAAAACACATTCTAAATTTGTATTAATGTATATTAATATTTTTCTTATAAATTATCAAAGTTTATTGTAATTTAAAATTTGATATATTATTTAAATATTTTAATAATTTAAAAACACCCAAATTCAATATTAAAATATTTATAAAAGTTTTTATTATGATTATATAATTTATTTGATATATAGATATTTTTTTCATTTTACAGATTCTACGGTCTACGGGAAGAAGATGTAGGTTTTTTGCCTAAATTACATAAGAAAAAATTTTACTTTATTTTGTTTAATGTAGTTTTAAAAATAAAGTTAAAGCATGATTGGTAAAAATTAATAAAAATTTGATGTAGGCTTTAACTTTTAAAAATAAAACTACAACATGATTGACAAAGTTTTGTGATTTAAAAACAAATAAAACTAAAGTAGGAAGATAAATCTCAACCAATCACCCTCCGTTATACATTGTTTTAATAGTAAACCCTTTCTCAAAAAAAAAAAAAAGAAGACATTTTACATTAATTGTTCACGAGTAACAAATGTTTCCATTCCAAATCATCTTCATTTGCTTTCCTAGCTGTTTCCAGGGATTCCAAAAAAAAAAAACGTTCCACAGACGCCACATTAACCAAAAGGCTAGAGATTGTTGATTTGATTTTGATATATGCAGTACCGGTCATGAGTTGCTAAAAAGAAAAAAAAAGACCGAAAATAGCAAGACTTGAAAATTATGGATTGAGCATTAAACTAACCTACTTTACCTTTAAACTGAAATAAACTTTGTAAATTGAGAATTGAAAATATTTGATAATATTGACTATTGAGAGCCGGAAAGCTCATGTTTCCCCCCTAGTTTCCTCCCAGGACCGGACCTGGTTGTAGGCAATATAAGTAGTGATAACATGGATGTTATGTTGTTCTCTAGACTTTAGATATTTGTTGTAGACACATTGTTGATATAGTTGATAGATTCCAAGTGCCAAGTACATACGAGCAATTGAAAAGGAAGTGGTAAAAAAAAAAAAAAAAAAAAAAGAATATCATGGACATAACAAATTAATGTGAATACCTCTATAGAGCATATGCCTAAAGCTGTTCCTAAGTTGATAAATTGCTCTCCAAACGAAATGTTGATTTTTGGAGCCAATGTAGACTTTCAGAATTTTGCTTTACATCCATATTCAATTTTGGTTGCTATATAGTTTCCTCACTGAAACGTGAAGCTAGCCAATAGTCTGACTGAATAGTTTATTTATCCATCTCACATGAGATTCTTTTGACGATGGTGTTTGGAATTGGGCATGTATATGCGTCTAGCTGCATTACAATCGTCTTCTGTTAATAGTAGGTAGCAGCTTCTCTTCATTCCACTGTTTTGCTATTGGTTGTAGTGCTTCAGCCAATGCAAATTTAGGTTGATGTGTCGTGGTAACAACTTATTCGACCGTACATTTACATTTTCTTTTGCAAAGAGAAGAGAAAACTATTGTAATGGGCCTATAAATGCATTAGAGATAAGACTAAATGTTGTTCATAAGCAACCGCACCACTTGAGAGTGATAGAACTGAGAGAGAAACAATGGAGAAGATCGAGCACACGACGATCTCCACCAACGGCATCAACCTCCACGTGGCTTCAATCGGCTCAGGTCCAGCGATCCTCTTCCTCCACGGCTTCCCCGATCTCTGGTACTCTTGGCGCCGCCAGCTCCTCTCTTTCGCCGGCTTAGGCTACCGCGCGATCGCCCCCGATCTCCGAGGTTACGGCGATTCCGACTCTCCCCCGTCACATGAATCGTACACCGTGCTCCACGTCGTCGGAGACCTCGTCGGGCTGCTGGACTCGCTCGGCGTTGACCGGGTGTTCCTCGTGGGCCACGACTGGGGAGCGATCGTGGCGTGGTGGATGTGTATGATCAGGCCTGATCGAGTCAAGGCGCTTGTGAACACGAGCGTCGTGTTTAATCCGAGGAATCCTTCTGTGAAGCCTGTCGATGCGTTTAAGGCCTTGTTTGGTGAGGATTACTATATCTGCAGGTTTCAGGTGAGACCAGAATTGAAACTCAGAGTTCAGGAGTTTGCTTAGTTTTAAACACAATGTTGAAGATAAAGATTAGGTTAACAAGTGGTAGGTACTGTTGTTGAGTGTGTTGAAATCGAAGGTTTCGAGTCTTGGCCACTAGTGAATTAACATTTCGGGCATCGTGGAGACCGACACGTCACTAGTGTAGACCACTTCTGTGGAGACATGATATCTCTGTATAATTTAAAAAGAAATTTGGAGCTTCCTGTTCATTCATTGCACACATTGGTTAATCGTCAAAGGTGCAGGCTTTGGTAGAATATTGCAGGGCAAATCTAATTTGCATTACTTCTTTTGCCATGGGCAATGAGGAATATTGCTGACTGGAGCTATGTAATATCACCTACCTATACAAAGCTCAAAGTAGTTGAGCATGTGCTTTTATGATTTGAATTCTTTAATAGTAGTCAAATAGGAAGTCAAAGTTATTTTACTTTACTTATTTATTTATGTGGTTGCTTGTAAGACTAGGCTAATGAGTGGTGGGTACTCTGAATGTGTTGAATCGAATACTGTTAGTTCATCGACCTTCCACATTGGTTAATCATCAAAGGCAAATTGCTTATAGGTAATTGCTTGTTTGGTGTTTAGTTGCGTGAAGTTAGTAGTGATTCTCCAGGTTTAATATAGCAATTACGTTCTGTCATAGGCAATGGGGAACCTTGATGGTGCTTGACTAGTTTTGAACTAATGCGACAATGTGTACTGAAATGGAACTTACTCAACAAACCAGACACCATTTATTTCTCTGGGATCTATGGAAAATGGGACCTATCATCACCTACCTATACAACGCTCAAAGTAGCTTAGCATATAATATGCAATTTGCAATTTTTATAGTAGTCAAATAGAAAGTCAAAGTCGTTTATTTTATTTGGGTATATTGTTGCTGTGAGTAAATGCAAGTTTGATTAGTCTTGTTGTTTCCGTTTGCTCTATACTAGATTACTAATGATTCAGAGTTTTTCTTTTTTTTTTGTCTCAGGAGCCTGGAGAGATTGAGGAAGACTTTGCTCAAGTTGATACGAAGAAGTTAATAAACAGATTCTTCACATCGCGTAATCCAGGCCCACCTTGCATTCCCAAATCACTTGGTTTCAGAGGTTTACCTGATCCACCTGCGTTGCCTGCTTGGCTCACTGAGGAAGACGTCAGTTTCTATGCAGAAAAATTTAGCCAAAAAGGCTTCACTGGTGGACTAAACTACTATCGCGCCATGAACCTGTAAGTCTTTCATTTCAACACCATCATTATGATGTCTCCTCGTGGTTGATCTGGTCTTTCCTCCTCTAACTTGTAGAAGCTGGGAACTAACGGCTCCATGGGCCGGTCTACAGATCAAGGTCCCTGCGAAATTCATTGTGGGTGATCTAGACATAACATACAACATCCCTGGAACAAAGGAGTACATACATGAAGGTGGTTTGAAGAAACATGTTCCATTCCTTCAAGAAGTGGTGGTAATGGAAGGTGTTGGTCACTTCCTTCAGCAAGAGAAGCCCGACGAAGTCACTGACCATATCTATGGCTTCTTCAGTAAATTCTGAACCTGCGAAATCAAATTCTCAGGGGCACTTTCTTACTTGGTGCGAGCCTCTACTTGTAATGGATTCGAAATGAAAAAATAATGTGTTAATTCGAAATTTATAACAAGTTCCAAGTATAACAGAAATCTGGTAAGACATTTATACACATCCTTGTGAATAAGTAAGAAAATCTATTATCTTTTGTAATATTATGATTGGAGGAGATAATATATGTGCTTTGACTCCAAAAATATTTTCTAAATCAAAAGATTTAAATAGAACAAAAATAAATTACGGACACACAATATTTGTTGCGCTTACAGAAAAAAATACAAAACTCCTAAAAATGTATGTTAAGTAGATCATTTTGTAAAATTATTTATATTTTAATTAAAAAATAATATTTTAAAATTTTAAATGAACACAATGTGATTTAGCTTACTAACATCATAAAAACGTAATTATATATGTGCTTTGACTCCAAAAATATTGAACAGAATGTGATTTAGCTTATTAACATCATAAGAAATAATATATGTGCTTTGACTCCAAAAATATTTTCTCAATCAAAAGATTTAAACAGAACAAAAATAAATTACGGACACACAATATTTGTTACGCTTACAGAAAAAAAATACAAAACTCCTAAAAATGTATGTTAAGTAGATCATTTTGTAAAATTATTTATATTTTAATTAAAAAATAATATTTTAAAAGTTTAAATGAACACAATGTGATTTAGCTTATTAACATCATAAAGAGTAATTATTACTTTAAAATATATTAAAATAAATAAATAATTCTAATATTTTGTAATATTTAATTTGTTTCATTTCTTCTTATGATAGAATGTTTATGCATTTTTCTAAAAATAATAATTATAAATTAAACAACGTTAACATAATGAAAGTATTTCAGATAATGTATATTCTTTCATTTCGTAATTTATCTAATTGCACCAAATGGGATAGTTTTTTATTATGCAAGTTTTATTTTTTCGTAATTTAATTATATTGCTGCTTTTTAGTGTTGCCAATAGAAGGTATTGCTTATATTTTTATTTTTTTTTAAAAAAAGAGAAAGTTAATAGCATCAATCTGAAGAAAATATATATTTTAGGTTTCGAAACGAGAAATAAGAGGGATAACATAAGGAGATAAAATCGGTTAGAGATTAAAATTTTAAAGAGTTTTGAATTAGAGTTTTTGATGTGGAAATCTTTTAGTTCAATGATTTAATTGATAGGTCATTAATATTTTTATACCAGAAAATCAGAGATTCAAATCTCATAAAATGCAAATTATGCTGGTTACCGAGAAGAAAATTTACAAGAGATTATCTATACTACAATTTTTGTTTTGTCAAAACAATTTATGTTGACTAAAATGGAATCTAATATGGTTCGGGCAAAGTTTATCATTTGTGTTTGATTAATGAAGTGTCTGCGTGTTTGATAAAATAAGTTAGTTCAATATTTAAATACTAGTTTTCTCAACTAAAATATTCATCATCTTAAAATATTCGAATTTTCATATATAAATATATATACACGTTTAAATTAAAAATGTAAATTGGATTGGAATCCAGATCTGGATTTAAATATCAAGATAATGTAGCGGGTCTTGGAATCCTTAGCTGTCATAACCAAATTATAGGTTTTATTGGTCAAAATTATTTATAACCAGATTATAGCTGTTAATCCCTAGATGTTAGAGCCAGATTATATATTTTATTAAACAGCACATGAACAACATTATATGTTGACTAAAAATGGCTTTGGTAGCATAATTTGCTACTCTCTTTGAATTTAAAAGATTGATGCCGTAGAGCATGTCCATCAATAAGAACCCTTTATGGACTCTAATCAATAAATTAGTAATAAATATAGTGATTTGAAATGTTTAGAACATTTGTTAATCTAATTTAATTTTTCTTCGTCCAATGGTAGAACACTATTGAGGTTCTTAAATTTTTTAAGTAAAATGATTGGATTTCATAACATGAAAGAACCTAAAATTTTTTAAACAGAAGACATTACAACATATTGAAAATACAAATACTAATAAGAACCGATTAGTTGTTTATCCACTACACAACACAATTCCATAAGCAAAAGAAGATAAGAAATTTAAAATAGAATGAATGGATTGAAACAAATCAGACAAATCTATTTAATACCCTGCAGTGATGATCAAAACTGTCCACACATTTGCCACAAACTTTGCAATGTTTGTTGTATTTGAAGACCTGTGAAAGTAAATACATATTAGTCCACACCAATCAGAAGAAAGAGTAACCAACGAGTTTGTGAAGTCAAATGTTTTCACGCACCTCAACTTCACAAAGACTGCAATAAAACATCTCATCCTCACTCATCTGCTGCTCAGAAGATTCACCTCTTCCACTGCAACAACCACAAAGCATTGCACAAGGAGAGCAAAGCAGATGCAGGAGAGACGATCTTTGTGATGAGTCCAGCAACTGCCACCACCTACCCATAAATTTCAATAAAGTTTCAAACTTTCACCTCAAAATCAAAAACCCTCCAAAGAAACTTCACTCAGAATGGAGTTTACCTGAAGTGGATGGTAGATCGAAGTGACTCAAATCAAATAAACATAAAAGCTTTCCCTTTTTGAAGTGACCCACCATGGAAGGGAGAGGGGAGAAGAGTTATGATTGAATCAAACGAACGTTCAAGATCCTCTACAAAGGAATGAAACGAATCAAACGAATAAATCGAACACTCTCGAATCAAACGAACAAAAACTATTATATAAGAAAAATTTCACAGAGAATCGACAGAGATGATGGAGAAATCGAAGAATCGACCGAGAATCGCCAGAGAAGATGGAGAGATCAAGCTTGGAGGAGGAAGAGAAAAATGGAATTTTCGCATGAGACCGATGACGAAGGAAAGAGGCTGTCAAATAGGAAGTTGACACGTAAGAGTTCTTATCAACCCTTAAAATCCCACTTTAAACAGCGGTTCTCTTTGGTTTTTTTTTTTTTTTCATTTATTTTTTTCATCATTTTGTTTAGAACCTCATTTAAGAAACCCCAATGGAGGTGATCTTATGATTTGCACACATGTTAATAACATTAAATATATATTTTAAATGATTAGTTTTGTTAGTTGTATTTGTTTCATGATCTAAAATTCTAGTACTCATATTTCAGATTTTAATTTTTGTTTTAATTTTCGAATAAAATGCATAATTAAAAGTAGAACACCAATTTTTTTACACAAATAAAAAATTAAATCATCAATTATTTGTATACGCAATTATTGGTATACGGAATGAGTATTTGTTTAGATTAAAGAAATGTGAGTTTTTCTTTTACAAAAATGAAAGTGAATTTACTATTTAAACGTCAGTTTTCACTATTAAAATTTGAATCTGTAAAACATGTAGTATATATTAAAATTACAAATAAAAAATTTGATTGGATCAATCTTGGATTCCTAATAATTTATCCCTAATTTGATCTGGATCTGAATATCAAGATTTTGGATTGGATCGGGTCTTGGACTCCGAAAAATAATTCTGGACTATAATTTCCATTGGTCACAATTGTTTATAAATAAAACAATATAAATATGAATGCAATACGAACGTTGAGAAGCGAGTGAGAGAGAACTATCAGGGAGAAGAGAGAAAGAAAAAACAAATGGAGAGGATCGAGCACACGACGGTTTCCACCAAGGGCATCAACATGCACGTATAGCTTCAATCGGTTCAGGTCCAGTGATCCTATTCCTCCATGGCTTCCCCGATCTCTGGTACTCATGGCGCCACCAGCTTCTCTCTTTCGCCGACTTAGGTTACCGCGCAATCGCTCCTGATCTCCGAGGTTACGGCGATTCCGACTCTCCCCCGTCTCATGAATCGTACACCCTACCCCATATCGTCGGAGACCTCGTCGGTTTGCTGGACTCGCTCGGCGTTGACCAGGTTTTCCTCGTTGGCCATGACTGGGGAGCCATCATCGCGTGGTGGATGTGTAAGATCAGGCCTGATCGAGTCAAGGCGCTGGTGAACATGAGCGTTGAGTTTCATCCGAGGAATCCTTCTGTGAAAACTGTTGATGCGTTTAAGGCTTTGTTCGGCGAGGATTACTACATCTGCAGGTTCCAGGTGAGACTTGAATCGAAACTTTCCATGTCTTTTAGGGTTTTTATCTGACTTATGACGCAAGTCTTTTGTTTGTTACTGGTGAAGATATAGATTAGGCTAACGAGTGGTAGGTAGTGGAAAATGTTACTTCACGGACATTTTTCTTCATTGCCCACATTGGTTAACCATCAAAAGCAAAATACTTTAGCTGATTGCTTTGTTTGGTGTTTAGTGGTGATTACTTCGTTTGACATGGCAGTGAGGAATGTTGTTTGGATCTATGTAATCTGAGACCTATCACCTACCTAGCCCTGCGGATTTGAACCGAACCGAATTATTTGGTTTTCTGTTCACTTTTGGTTTGGTTCAGAAAGCTTTTGAAAATATTTTGGTTTTTCAATTCAGTTCGTTTTTTTATGAGTTTTGGTTTTCAAAAGCAAAATAAAGTTAACCAAAATTACCAAATCAAATTAATTAAACTAACCAAAAATAATCAAAACGATCCAAATTTTTTTTTTAAAGTTATACTGAAAGCTAACCAAAACCTAAAATCGGTTATTTTCAAGAAAAATATAAAACTGGAATTACCGAAAACCAAACCAAACCGAGTTTTTTGGTTTACTTTGGCCGAACTAAACTAACCGAAACCAAAAATATCCGACCTGAATAAACCAAATAAGCCGAAACAGCAAGCCTACATCTACATATACAAAGCTCAAAGTAGTTGAGCTATGATATGCAAGTTGTAATTTTATAATATAAAATAGTAATCAAATAAAAAAGTCTAAGTCATTTACTTTATTTGGGTATGTGGTTGCTTAAGACTAGGCTAACGAGTGATAGCTAGTGTGAAACTGTTGAGACTGAACTGTTGCGCATCGACCTTCTTCTTCATTGTCCACGTTGGTTAATCATCAAAGGCAAAAGAATTTAGCTGATTTCTTGTTTGGTGTTTAGTTGTTTTAGATCAGTTGTGATTCTTTACGTTTAATAACAATTACTTCTTTTGACATGGCAATGAGGAATGTTATTTGGATATATGTAATCTGCGACCTACTATCACTTATTACCTACCTATACAAAGCTCAAAGTAGCTGACCATATGATATGCAATTTGCAATATTTATGATTTAAAAATGGCAATATTAATTATAAAAGAATTTCAAAAGTCATTTACTCTATTTAGTTATATGGTTGTTTGTTATAAGTAAAAATGCAAGTTTGATTAGTCTTGTTGTTTCCATTTGCTTGTGTTTCTTTTCTTTATCTCAGGAGCCTGGAGATATTGAGGAAGACTTTGCTCTAGTTGATATGAAGAAGTTAGTAAATGGTTTTTTCACTTCGCATAACACACGCCCACCTTGCATTCCAAAGTCAGTTTTCAAATATTTACCTGATCCACCTGCTTTACCTGCTTGGTTCACCGAGCAAGACGTATGTTTCTATGCAGACAAGTTTAGCCAAAAAGGCTTCACTGGCGGACTAAACTACTATCGCGCCATGAACCTGTAAGTTTTTTTATGAATATTTATCTAGCCTCCAGTTATTCAATCATTATGATAACTCCTCATGGTCTTATCCCTCTAAACCTGTAGAAGCTGGGAATTAACGGCTCCGTGGGATGGTCTACAGATCAAGGTCCCTGTGAAGTACATTACGGGTGATCTTGACCCTACATACCACATCCCCGGAACAAAGGAATACATACATGATGGTGGTTTGAAGAAACATGTTCCATTTCTACAAGAAGTGGTGGTAATGGAAGGTGTTGGTCATTTCCTTCAGCAGGAGAAGCCCAAGGAAATCACTGACCATATCTATGGCTTCTTCAAGAAATTCTAAACCGGCGAAATCAAGTTCGGTTCTACTGAGCTTCGTCAAGAGCACTTTGTTGGTGTGAGCTTCTACTTGCAATGGGATTTGAAATGAAAGGATAATGTGTGTATTTTTTTACTTGTTTAAATAAGACATCTATACCTCTTCTCTCCTCAAGATCTTTGAGAGAGAAATTCATTTTTTATTTTATTTTAATTCCGATCTTGTTAATCCGAATATGTTTTTGTCAATCCTTTGGCTTCTCTCTCTCTCTCTTTCTATTTCAGATGAAATGCGAAATTACTAATGCTTTTTGAGCAATTTTTTTTTTTTTTGTTCATCGCATTCTAATTCATCTTTCCAAAAGATGTAAATCTTTGCTTCCTTATGATTTATATTAGACACGCATCGTAAAAGAGATAGTAGCGGGGTTATAAAAATAATTCAATCAATAATAAAAAATTATAAAATGTAATTATTTAAATAGTTTTTTTAAAAATAAAGTTAATTTAGAAATCTCAAACACTAAAGGGGTTATTGGAACATGAATTTCTGTGGAATTTGATGATTTTAATAGTTGAGAGGATTTTACAAGTTAACTAGATTTAACAAATTTTATCAAATACTTTTACATAGATTTTCATTACTTGTGTATAGCTATTGATTGTTATTAACTTTTAAAGTAAAAAATTAATGGTGGTAGAAAAAAAAAGAAAGAAAATCATTTCAATTAAGACAATTTCTAAACAACTTTTAAAAAAGTTTTTGTCATAAAAAAGATCTCAAGAAATAAAATGACCAAAAAATTTAATTTCTACTTCTTACTTTATAGATATATAAATAATAAAAAATAAAAAAAATATTTTTTTATATAATTTCTAAATATATGTTTTAAATTTGAATTTTTTGTAAAAAAAATTTGAATTATTATTTTTGAAATGTTTTTTTTTTAAAAATTCGAAAGTGCTTTTTAAAACTATTTTTACAATTTTTATTTTAAATTTTTAATATTTTTTTCTATTTTTTTAAGTTGTGAATTGTATTATGTTAAAGTTGTGATTTGCATATTATTTCATTCTTCAATTTGAGTTTTTGTATGTGAGTGTATTTTATTACATTGATTTCAAAAATCTTATGGGTATAGATGATATTCTCAAAGTTGAGTACTATGAGTAAAAACAAAGAAAATTTACATTTCAATAACAATAGATTTTAATAGAATCTTAAAATCAATGAAAACTAAAATTTTCCAATAACAAAAGATTTTGAGTGGAATTTAAAAATCGATCACCCCCAATAACAATGAATTATATTTAGATTTTAAAAATTCACTAACCAATAACAATGGAATCTCAAAACTTAATAATTCCTCTATAATTCTTTGCCCAATAATCTCCCTAAATTTTTTTTTAAGAAATATGGTAAAATTTGAAATGGAAGGAGTATTAAATTTTATATTGGAATGAAAATGTTGAAAAGTAAAATAGCTAATAATTCGTTGCCAACAAAAAAAAAAAGCTAAAATTTACAATAATAAGCGTGTGATATCACGCACCTATTATGCGTAAACTCCCGGACAAATATTCACCCGAAAGTCAGAGAAACCACTCTCCTTTTCAAAAAGACGAAAGCACCCTCACCTTCTTCCGTCGCACCGCTTCTACAGCGATACCCTTTTAGTCAAACAACATTCTTCTCCAAATCCAAAACTCCTCCTCCCTCTTCTTCGCTGTAACGCTTCACCTAAAACTCCCAAAACACAATGCAATCACCAAAACCGCGGCGTAAAGCGGGCCCCACAACAAACGGACTCGACTCCGCGGAGAAGCTCGACGAGCTCCTGATATCCTCCGCGATCTGCAACGGCGAGGACTTAGGCCCGTTCGTCCGCAAAACCTTCGGCACAGGCAAGCCGGAGACGCTCCTCCACCACCTCAAGCTCTTCTCCCGATCCAAAGAGTCCGAGATCGAGGAGGTCTGCAAAGCTCACTACCAGGACTTCATCCACGCCGTCGACGACCTCAAGTCCCTCCTCTCCGACGTCGAATCGCTCAAATCGGCCCTCTCGGACTCCAACTCCAAGCTCTAATCCGTCGCGGCTCCGCTTCTATCGTCCCTCGACTCGCTCGTCGAGGCCGGGACCGTCTCCAACAACGTCGATCTGGCGATCGGAGCGGTTAAGCACTGCGTCCGCGTGGCGGAGATCGCGTCGCGAGCGAATCGGCATCTCCAGGGAGGGAGCTTCTACATGGCGCTCAAGTGCGTGGAGCTGATCGAGAGCGAGCTCTTGGAGAAGACGCCGTCGTCGACGTTGAAGCGGATGATTGAGAAGAGGATCCCTGAGATTCGAGGGTACGTGAAGAGGAGAGTGAGTAAGGAGCTTGGCGATTGGTTGGTGGAGATTCGCGTCGTGTGTAGGAACTTAGGTCAGTTAGCTATAGGTGAAGCTTCCTCCTCGCGTCAGCGTGAGGAGGAGCTTAGGATTAAACAGAAGGAACCTGAATGCGTCTACGAAGAAGATATTGATAGTGACGAGTATGAGTCTAGTGATGATGATGGCTTTGATTTGACTCCGCTCTATAGAGCTTACCACATTCATCAAACACTCTCACTCGAAGATGGTTTTAAGCAGTACTATTTCGATAACAGGGAGCTTCAGCTCAAGTCTGACTCACAGGTTTCTTCAATGACTCCGTTTCTCGAGTCCCACCAGACGTTTTTCGCGCAGATCGCGGGGTTCTTCATAGTGGAGGATCGGGTTTTGAGGACCGGAGGAGGGTTGATTTCGAAGATGGAGGTCGAGTTTCTGTGGGATCTTGCGGTTACCAATATGTGCGCTGTTTTGGAGGATCAGTTCTCTAGGATGCAGACGGCTAATCATTTGCTGTTGATTAAGGATTACGTTAGCTTGTTAGGTGTGAGTCTGCGTAGGTATGGATACACTGTTGACCCGCTTCTCGAAGTGTTGAGCAAGCATAGGGACAAGTATCACGAGCTGTTGTTGTCTGATTGTCGGAAACAGATGGCGGAAGCTTTGTCTGCTGATAAGTTTGAGCAGATGTTGATGAAGAAGGAGTATGAGTATTCCATGAATGTTCTCTCTTTTCAGCTTCAGACGTCGGATATTGCGCCGGCGTTTCCTTACATTGCGCCGTTTTCCACCGCGGTTCCGGATTGTTGTCGGATCGTTCGGTCTTTTATCGAGGATTCGGTTAGTTTCATGTCTCACGGAGGCCAGCTTGATTTCTACGATGTGGTTAAGAAGTATCTAGATAGGCTTCTAGGCGAAGTTCTCGACGAGGCTCTGTTGAAGCTGATTAGCTCATCTGTTCATGTAGTGTCTCAAGCGATGCAGGTTGCTGCAAACATGGCCGTGTTCGAGCGCGCTTGCGATTTCTTCTTCCGACACGCCGCGCAGCTCTCGGGAGTTCCGTTGAGGATGGCGGAGAGAGGGAGAAGGCATTTCCCGTTGACCAAATCACAAAACGCGGCGGAGGAAACGCTCTCGGGGCTGCTTAAGAAGAAGATAGACGGGTTCATGATACTGGTCGAGAATGTGAACTGGACAAGCGACGACGTTCCTCAGGGCGGGAACGAGTACATGAACGAAGTGATAATCTACTTGGAGACTCTGGTCTCCACCGCGCAGCAGATTCTACCCGCTAAAGTCCTGAAAAGGGTTTTGCGCGATGTGATCGCTCACATCTCCGAGAGAATCGTCGGAACGTTGTGTGGGGATCTGGTGAAGAGACTCAGCATGGCTGCAATCAAGGGACTTGACATGGATGTTCAGTTGCTGGACTCTTTTACAGAGCAGTTAACTTCACTGCTCACGGAGAAAGAGGCTAACGAGATGAAAACGGCTTTTGTGGGGATAAGACAGATGATTAACTTGCTTCTGAGTAGTCACCCTGAGAAGTTCCTTAACCCTGTGATCAGAGAAAGAAGCTACCACGCTTTGGATAATAGGAAAGTTGCGACGGTATCTGAGAAGTTGAGAGATCCATCAGATAGTATTTTTGGGACGTTTGGAGCAAGAGGGTCGAGGCAAAACCCTAAGAACAAATCGTTAGACACGTTGATAAAGAGATTGAGAGATGTGAGCTGATGATGATTTGAGCACAAACACACAAAGAGTAAGTAAGATTGTTCAATCTCCTCTGTATTGATAGTTATTGTAATCTGCTTTATATTTTTGTTGATGATGATTCGTTGATCTCTGAGTTACAAGGCAAGAAAGAAAAAAACAATTTCGGTTTATTCGGTGGTCCATTATGGTTTTTCATTTCTGGTTTGATTTTTGTTTTCAAGATTTTTGTTTCTAGAAAAACAAACATTTCAGTTTAATGGAATGTGAAGTTGGTAGTTGGTGCATTTTCTTCATGTCAATTAAGTTTTGGTTTGATTCATCTGAACACGAACCTTCGCGATCAAATCTCTACCGTCCATGTATTGCATGTTTACTTCATCGGACATTGACACTGTTATTACACAAACACCTAACAACTGTTTTCCTAATAAAACACAACTACTTCAAAAATAGAACACAACTAGACACGAATCATAGCAACAGAGTGAAGAAGAAGAACAAGCGATGTCGTTAAACACAATCCTCACTTGGAGCCTCGTCTTCTTTCTTTTCCTCACCGTCTCCGACCAAAAGCCCACCGCTTATGACGCTGTCAAAAGCTACAATTTACCACCAGGAATCCTCCCAAAGGGCGTCGTTGACTACGAGCTTAACCCCAAAACCGGCGATTTCAAAGTCTATTTCAACGGCACGTGTGATTTCTCCATCCAGTCGTACCAGCTCAAGTACAAATCAACTATCTCCGGCGTTATATCCACCGGCCAAGTCAAGAATCTGAAAGGCGTTAGCGTTAAGGTGCTTTTTTTCTGGGTCAATATTGTTGAGGTGTCTCTTGACGGCGGCGATCTTGATTTCTCCGTCGGGATTGCGTCGGCGAGTTTCCCGGCGGTTGATTTTGAGGAGAGTCCTCAGTGTGGATGTGGGTTCGATTGTAATGGGCTTTTGTTTTCTTCTTGAATCTATTAGGCCTTATGTTGTACCAAATAAAAGGCCTTTTGTTTTTAGTATGAGCCATGGCGATGATTAAGTTTATTAAATAAATAACTTATAATATGTGTATTAGTATTTGGTTTAGTTGTGGTAATATGAGCTTCACATACTGAATTTAAGAGTTTGATCATTGATGCAAGTGTCTTATTGCAAACTATTGTTAAAACTGATTTAGATACTTAACATAGATATGGTCTAACTATTTGAATATTGTATGGTATGCTTATTATAATTATTGATATTTGTATGATATGCTTCATTAAATCATTATGACCTAATTATTGAATAATATGCTAATCCAGTAGAGATACCTTTCCAAAAAAAATAAGTAGTCTTATCAGTAGTTGTTATGCTAAGTTAGAAAAAGAAAAAATTGCTAGTAGTAAACAAGTGATTTTAGAAAACTATATCATGGATACATCATACATCCAACGATCCTTTTTGTTACAAAATAGAACAACCAGGAAGGCTTCTCTATTGGTTCATTACATAATCGCACGTAAAACAGGGTTCACCGCACAAGATCATAACCCTCTTCCCCTAATCTCGTCTCAAGACATTAAATTAACATTACAATAATTAATCAAAAAAGAACTTCTTCATTCAATTAATATAATCACTGCTTTTTGTTCAAGAGAGCTGCTCGTAGCTCCGCTGGATCAATCTCGTTGGAACCGGTTTCCGGTCTGTAATAACCGGTTTTGGGGTCTGGAATCCAAGCAGCAATCTTCTGGTTCGATTCTTCCACTCCCTTCTTCACCACCGCAGAAACAACTGCTCCACCTTTTCCACCGCTCGGTTGCGCCGTCGTGGCAGCAAAACCACGTCTGTTAAACAAAAGGCATAAAACGATACCGTTTAATAACAGAATAAAACAGAGCATAACATAAGCAAAACCTCATGTTAAACCAAAATAAATACAGAACGACACCGTTTAAAAACAGAGCATAAACAGAGGAAAAACAGAGCATAAGCAGAGCATACCGGAAGATTGCATTGGAGAGTTCTTGAGAGACGAAAGCGGATACGAACTTAACGCTAGAGAGAGAACGAGCCATGTTTATCGAAATATTTGAAAGAGAGAGAGAGATGGAACAGACAGTAAAAGGTTGAAACTTTTTATATCGCCGCCGCAGAAGGAGAGGTTTATCCGAGGAATAGGAGAGTTTGATCTGCGGCGAGGAGATTGAAAGAAGCTTGGTGTCGTCTGTGTGTCTCTCTCTCAAACTAGATTTGATTTCGAAATGGTTTTGAGGGATGTGAAATGAGGAAGAGGAGATGAAGGTTTATATAGAATGAAGGAAGGGGACGATGGAGAGGTGAAAAGGAAAGTAACTATGGCCTTTGACCATAATTAGCTTTGCTTTTTTTTTCATTAAGTCAAAATTAGACTGTTTGCTTAATAAAAATATCTTTTTTTTTTTTTTGAACACAAAATATCTTTATTTAGGTTTGGTTTTGAACGTGTGAACATGATTAAAATAAAATGTCTTGAAACTATAAGAGTTTCAGACATTTAGAATCTACAATTCAGTTCCTATACTTGTCGATACTGTTTATAATTTGTAACTTTTTATATGACTTCATGAAGTCTATAATTAGTCTATAATTCACTTAATTATATTTTAGAAAACCCTTTTATAAAGTTTGCCAAATTTTTTATAAAGCTTTATAAAATTTGTCAAAAAATGTTTGTAAAGAGACTATAGTGTTTTAGAAGCCGGAGAGACACTACAATACAAAATGAGCAAAATCACAGTGAAGTTTGGGCATGATCATGACATGCAGTTTATGTTAGGCGATTGGTATATGGACTGAGGACATGTCATTTTCACTCTATCTAAATTTCTAACACCACTAAACAATTGTGATACTTTGGGTCTTTTGCATGTTCTCTTCTTTTGCATGGCTCACCTGATAATTAGTTGTCATTTAAATTTGGTTAGAGAAATGTACAATATCACATTTATATTTATATCCAATTTTGAAAACTAGATTGGAACCATCCCATTTTTATTATATATATATATATATATGATATTAGATAAAAATATAAAAATGCATGTTGTTAATAATTTAATTAGGAAATCGGGAAATATTAGAGCATGCGCAGCGGCGAACCGCTCGTTGAAGTTCAAGAAATTAACTTTTTATTTTTTTTTTTTTTCGTTTGATTAAAAAAAAATTAAATAAAGTGACCAATAGCGGGCCGCCACGTGGCGTGGGGCCCGCTGAACAGTCACGACCCGAGTTCACGCGGAAGAAGCAGGACGAACCGAAATCTTTCATTTATGCTTATTTTAATATTTTTTTTTTTTTTGAAAACGTGTGACCCCTTCCCATGAACTCCTGATGCGCATGTTCTTAGAGTGATACTCCGAACCGGTCATTAAGTTTCCTTTAAAACATGTGAGAACGTGTCAATGTTATCTGATTTTCATATCTGGGCTTCTTAGAAGCCTCCTAAAAGCCCAATAGGCTTTACGTAATAAGAAACCAGACAAGAAAAAGAACTAAAACCACTCAGACCGTGTAGTAAAAGTATATAAACCCTACGAGCTCCCCTCTCTCTCGAGTTGAATCAAGACAGTCATGGGATCACTAAAGAGGAAATCATCATGGAGCTCGAAAACCCTAGCTAAGTCAAAGAAGAGGAAAGGTCCTCACTTGCCCAACTCAATACTCAAGATGATCGCGACTCATAAACGTCCCTTGAACTCCGATGACAATGAGATCTATTCCGACCTCGAATTGTACGAGTACGAAGAAGGCATCCCTGAAGAGGAATCCAGAAAAAACAACCGCTACGGCCGTCTCGATAGCTACGAATTCAAACTTCCTGATGATTTTGAGGTTCGTTAACCCATGTTTGCAGCCATTACTCTATGATTTAGAGTTTAGAGTTTAGTGTTTAAGCATTTTAGCATTTAGGTTTAGTCTTTAGGCTTTAGATTTTAGCCTTGTGTTAGTGTTTTAGGGTTGTTTTAGTGTTTTAGCATTTTAGCTTTTAGGGTTTAGCGTTGTTTTAGTGTTTAATGTTTTAGCGTTTAGCTTTTAGCTTTGTTTTAATGATGTTTTAGTGTTTTAGCGTTTAGTGTTTAAGCTTTTAGCGTTGTTTAAGTGTTTAATGTTTTAGCATTTTAGCGTTTTAATGTTTAGCTCTTAGCGTTGTTTTAGCGTTTTAGGTTTTCCTTGTGGGCCGGCAATTGTTTTTCTCTGGTAAATGGCTCACTGGTTCCTTGTCTTTATCCCCAATGAAGGATGAAGACGTGGAGTCAGAAGATGATGAAGATTGTGTGAACAGTGAGTATGATGATGAGGAGGATAGACACACCCGGATGTTGCAAGCACTCACTGGGATGCCTAGTGCAGCTTTTAATAGTAAAGACCGAGACTTTCTTCTCAGAGTTTTGCTGCTCTATATGTAACCCACCTTGATCCTCTTTTATCTTTTTTTTTTTTTTCAGGTGAGAGTAAGAGCAAACCTCTGCTCTTCACTGAACCTTATCCAGAAGGTGAATTCAATCCCACACGTGACGTTCTCTCGGGTAAAAACATCCTCACGGAGGAAGACTTCTTGGCCCCTCTTGAAGGGCATCACAAGACAAGCAAACAAATCTCCAGGATGAGGAAAGATACTTACAAGTCCGTTGTTCACCCCCCTCTGCCAAAGCCAGAACGTGAAAGACTGGAACGTAAAGCAGCGAGAGGACTAGTTGATGAGGAGTTTAGCAAGTGGGTGCATCTGGTGAAAAGGAACAGGGAGGCGCCAACTGTTTACTTTAGCCAAGAAGTCGTCAATCTTGGAAAGTCTACGGTCGGTGCAATAGCATCGGAGTTTCAACCGAGGACTGAGTTTGAGATGAGAATGGCTTCTGTGCTTAATGATAATGAGGTCTCAGAGGCTCATAGAGAAGATGGAGCTCGGCTTCTTGAATTGAACCAGGCAAGTTCTGTTATCTACCTCATTCCATGTAGTGTTGGGTTCGCGGGTCAACCCGACCGCCCTGGACCCGCATAGCTCGTAAACAAAAACTTTTATATCCGCATCTTTCCCGCTAAAACCTGTGATAATCCACCAAATCTGCGGTTAATATTAATTATACTAAAAATAATTATTTTAAATATATAATAATTATTATTTTGAAAAATAATCTATTTATAATTAAAATTATTTAAATATTTATGATATTTTATATAATTTTACGAAAAATCTTTTAACAAAAATCATTTTTTGAAAAAAATTACGGATTGGCAAGTATCCGCAACTCAAATTTGGTTAATCCGCCCCCGCTTCGTTTAAAATAATCTCAACCTGCACATGCAATTCAAAATTTTCAAGCTCTAATTCCATGGAACATAGTTAATGTTGAACTTCTGATGTAACTGTTTCCAATGATGCAGGTTTCTATGGAAGACCACATAAAGGACCATAGCCACATTGCCAAGTGGGAGAACTCTGGTGGAGCAGTAAAGCCTAAAAAAACAATTAGTGTTAGTGGTGGAAGAGTGTTTGGTGCAACCGAAGCTCCAAAAGAGTCTAAAAAGGATTCAGATAACTTCTATGACAACAATAGTGATAGTGACATAGACGATAATGACTTAGAGGATGTAAGAGATGTTGCCTCACCTGCTAGAAGAAACAATGGAACCATTCTCATTTCAGGATATGAAGAAAGTGAAAATTCAGAGAGTGAAGCAGAGCAAATGGTGGACGGGCTCTTTGAAGTTCCTAGTCAAGCAGAGCTTATAAACCGTGCTTTTGCTGGTGATGATGTGGTAGGTGAGTTTGAGAAGGAGAAGCAAGAGGTTCTAAATCAGGAAGTTCCTGAACCGGAAAAGCCGGTTCTGCTTCCTGGTTGGGGACAACCATGGCCTACCAATAAGAGAGGTTATCATCAGATCAAAACAACAAGGAAAGAAGAAGATGCTCAGAGAAAGAGAGAGGAAGCTCTCAAAACAAGGAAAGACTTTCGTCTTAAACATGTTATCATATCAGAGAAGGTTGATAAAAAGGTGAGCGTCTCTTACTCAGCTTTAGTATCCTAAACTCCTTTGTTAATACTCATGTTATCTGTTTTTGACAGGCTGAGAAACTTCATACAGTGACTCCACCTTTCCCTTTTACATCAAAGGAAGTTTTCGAACATAGTATGCGTATGCCTATAGGACCCGAGTTTAATCCCTCTACTGTTGTTGGAGATCTAAACCGTCCAGAGGTTCGTTCTTAATTACTTTGACAAGCTCTCATTAGTACCTATGTTGCACTTCTTTTGACCTTGTGGCGATTTAACCTCTTGTGTACAGATTGTGAAGAAGACTGGAGTCATAATCAAACCGGTGAAGTTTGAAGAAGTAAATCCAAATGAGGAAGTATATGATGAACACCCTCGAAACCATCAGAAACCAAGACTCAATAAGAAAACTAGTAGACGCTAAAGCAAAGTCAAGTAAAAGATAAAAGCTCCAAAGATTGTTCCATTTCTTATACTTTATTTAGAAACATTTGTTGATCCCATGGGATGAGTTTTGCCTTTGTACCTTGTCTTATTTTATAAAATATTGACATTTTGCTGTTTATTTCAAATCCTTGGTCATCTCCATCTTCTTCCACCCTCTCAAACTCTTGTCTCCATTTCTCCATCTGTAAGGTTTTAATTAGTTCAGAGAAAAGGTTGTCTCCACCCTCTCAAACTCTTGTCTCCATGTCCTAGATCCCAAGATTAATTAATTACCTTAATTAATTACCTCGTGCTCCTCTTCCTCCATCGCCTCTCTCTCTCTCTCCGTCAGGGCACGCACTTTTTTAGCCGATTTGGATAGTGTGACACGTAATCATCGTCGTATCCGGCCCATTTATAATTTCTTAATGGGCCTTTTACACCTTTTCGTTAATTATTATTAGTATTTGCTATTTTGAAATTGCATAATCAATCTGTCAAATCTCAAGTCATCAGAATATTAAAAACATGTCACCAATAAATTAACACCCCTTTGCCGAGGTGAAACGTTGAAAGGTCTCTGTTTCCTCGGGACCAAAAGAACTAACGGTAACATTTTCTTCATTTTTTTACCGTGGATGATAAATTTTAAAAAATTGAAAAAAAAATAAAGAAACACCAACGGTAACTTTCACTAAAACCCGACACCATCTGTCTATATAAACAAACAATGGCAGTTTCCTCTCTTACCCCCACTCTTCCTTCTTGATCTTGTTCTGTCTCTCTCTCTCTCTTTCTCAAGAAACGATGGTGTACATTCAGATGTCGCTCATAGACTGTGAAGTAAAGACCTTGAAGGAAGTATTGAAAGTGTCGCCGCTCATATATACGATGGGAAGCTTCCCTCTCACGCCTCGGCTCATTACCAAAACAAATGCCTTGCGCGCTGCGCTCTCTTCAGATCAGAGTCTATCCCATCTTAAGCACTTGAAGGCAAGTATATTCTTTTTCTATTATCATCTCTCTTTTATAAGGAAGTATTCAATAGTGTCGCCGCATCATATATACGATGCGAAGCTTCCCTCTCACGCCTCGGCTCATTACCAAAACAAATGTCTTGCGGCGCTCTCTTCAGATCAGAGTCTAAATCCCATCTTAATCACTTGAAGGCATGTATATATTCTATTTCTATTATCATCTCTCTTTTATTTTTTTGAATAAACATAAAAATTAAAAATTAAAAAGATTTCAAACTTTTTTAAAGAGAAATTTTGGTATATTGTTTTGATTAATTATGAAAACTTTAAGATGCATGATGTGAAAACTATTCGATACATATGGCCTTTCAGTTGATTTATCAATTGGACGTAAGTGATTGTATGGTTGTTTTTGTCTTCACGGATTGTATTCATTTAGTTTAATTTCTAAATTGATCACTCACAATATCAAAATTACTATTAAAAATTGTTTTCTCAAAATTACTTTGATTGCATATATAGTTAAATGTTGCATGTTAAAACATTAATTAAAGAAACACATATCAGACACTAACCCTGAGAGTTTAATAATTGTTTCGAGGGATCCATCCGAGGAAGTTAACAACAGCAGGATGGCATTTGGACTCCTTGAAGTAGAAGAAGGAGAAGAACCCCAACTGCTGACCGCCCACGTGATAATTGCATCCTCTAAAGAGAGCAGTGGGTGACCCATCGCGAAAGACGGTCCAGAAATAACAATTATGAAAGCCCAGAGAAAAAGAATACTAGAATAGTGAACCTCTAGTAGTAGACAGTGAAAATTTAAGATGAAAACGTTTTGTAAGTAATGTTTCTGTGTCCATCGCGAAAGACGATCCAGAAATAACAATTATGAAAGCCCAGAGAAAAAAAATACTAGAATAGTGAACCTCTAGTAGTAGACAGTGAAAATTTAAGATTAAAACGTGTAAGTAATGTTTCTGTGTTGACAAAAAAAAATAATGTTTTTGTAAAGCTTTAGTTTTCACATTAATCTTTTATTTCTAGTTTGAAAATTTTATCGTTTTTTTACTATTTGTTTTATATAGTTAGTTACCTTAAGAAAAGTTTGTATTGACAACAACAACATATTAAAAGAAAAAGAATACAATAATAGTGAACCTCTAGTAGTAGACAGTGGAAATTTAAGATGAAATTTTTTTGTAAGTAATGTTTTTGTGTTGACAAAAAAAGAAGCAATGTTTTTGTAAATCTTTAGTTTTCACATTAATCTTTTATTTTTAGTTTGAAAATTTTATCGTTTTTTTTTACTTTGTGTTTTATATAGTTAGTTACCTTAAGAAAAGTTTGTATTGACACAACAACATATTAAAAGTAGTATTTACAAATTGTTACTTTGTTTCATAACGATACTAAAAAAATAAGAGTAAAAAAATTCATCTCCATATCTAAAATATAAAAATGTTAATATTTAAATGATAAATTGTTGGTAACAGAGGATCTTAGCGGGAGAGGTTGAAGAAGGATAAATTCAATTTATATCGAAATTCCTGAGAGGGAGATCATCTTCTCTTCGTTAGCTCTATCACTTGATTCAATCAGGTAGGATCTTCGAACCGTGGTCGATCATCGTATACATAGTTTGATCCTCAGCTTCTGGATTTACTGATATGATCTGAAACTGTGTACTTTCGGCATTGGGATATAGGGAGGGAGGAAAGATACAATGGCTGGGGAAGGAGATAAGATAAATGGATAAGAAAGCCTAGGCGTTACTGGACTTTCTTTTGAAAACACCTGAGCTGCGAGTAATCGACATGCCAATTGTGTGTGCTCCATGAGTGATGAGCTCATTGGAACCAACAACTTGTTAAAAAATTTCATCGATTAACTCACCTAATAAGAGATTTCAAAACAAAAGAAATACTCCTCCGTTCCCGAAAGAAGAATTTTCTAGAGTATTCACGCATATTAAGAAAACAATTATTTTTTTACAATTGAATTTATTATTTATTTTACTATACATTTTTCAATAAATATCAACCAATAGTATTCAATCAATTCAAATATTTTCAGTTAATATTTCTTAAAAGTATACAACTTTTCAGCATTAACTATTTAAAATACCTTAAAATTTTAGAAAATCTATTATTTTGAAACAAAAAATAAATTTAGAAAATTCTACTTTCAGAAACAAAGGGAGTACATTTTTTTGTTGGTTCCGTGCTACTTTTTTTTAAGTATGACCCTCAAATTCCATTACTTGGTTTTAAAGCATAGATAGAGTTATATTCTAAAGTATAGATATCAGAGAGAATTGAGAAATAAGCTCTTCTCCATCAATCACTTGTAACTTCTTTTATACTACAAAGGAGAAATCATTCTCATAATTACATTTAATGTACTAAGGATATACACCACAATTAACGGGTCTGAATATGATATGAAACTCTACCTATTCCAAAATTTCTCCAAAATCATTGATAATCGGAAAGAATTGGAATTTGTTCTCCGTTAATCAAATCTTACCTCTCCTATTTTATGCTACTAGGAGAAGATCTTAATCATAAACACATTTACCTCCCTAAAAATATTCATCACAATTATTAACATAAGCTTGAATATCATAAGTTTTCATAATCTCCAATAGTAAGGGAAAATGACATTAATATTATAAAAAAAAATCTAGGAAATTAATATGTTAATGACAGAATTAAAATAAATCTAAAACATATTTTAATTTAGACGTTAATGGACACGGGATCTCTAGAATATTTTGAAAAATGTTAAATGAAGACAAAAATAAATATTTTGAAAATGTTGTAGATCGATAATAGATCGAGAGAGGGGTAGTTTCGTCCATTGAAACGGGACCCACTGCATCTAATGAAAGAGCGGTGAGATTTTGAATATAGAGAGAAATTTGAATTTAAATCTAATCTACTACAACACATGATCTCCTATTTTATTTGTCGGAACGCGAGAAAAAAAATACTAAAACATACAGACGGCGACAAATGAATCAGAGTGACCTTAAAAAAAAAGACAAAAAGAGAAGAAACAAAAACCCTAAATCCGCTAAAGACCAACACTTGTCTCAATACATTTGAAAATGTGCGGGATTTTTCTTTCATAAACATCATCTCAGAGTCTCAGCTTCTCTTCTTCTAACATTGGTTTCTTCTCCCTTGAGAGCTTTCTTCAAAACAAGATCTCTCAAGAGAGCTTAGCTCCAGCTGATACAGAGATCTGTTTCTCGTACCTCCAAACCCAATAAGGAGCAACTACATCTCCAGTACAAAAACACAAAGGTACAGATCTGTTTCTCCGACATTCACGCTTCTGTCTGAATTCGAACTTAGCTGTCTGTTTTTTTCAGTTTCTGTCGGAAAGTTCACGCCTTTACATTTTACAGAGTATTATATTTGAACAATGCATCTAAAGTTTCTGACTTTAACAGATCTGAGACATGGGTTTTGCTTAAAGTGTTTGACTTTTGTCTCTGTTTAACGCAGTTTTTGAACCAATGGGTTTAAATCTCAACCCGATTCTCCGACAAGAGCTCGCAAACCTCGACAAAGACACAGAGAGCCGCAAAACCGCCATGAAAGCCCTCAAGTCCTACGTCAAAGACCTGGACTCAAAAGCCATCCCTAGCTTCCTAGCCCAAGTCTCCGAGACCAAAGAGACCAACTCTCTCTCGGGCGAATACACAATCTCCCTCTACGAGATCCTCGCCCGCGTCCACGGACCCAACATCGTCCCCCAGATCGATACCATCATGTCCACCATCGTCAAGACCTTAGCTTCCAGCGCCGGATCCTTCCCTCTTCAACAGGCTTGCTCTAAAGTGGTCCCCGCCATCGCTAGGTACGGTATCGACCCTACGGAACAAGAAGAAGACAAGAAGCGTGTGATTATACACTCTCTGTGTAAGCCTCTCTCTGACTCTCTCCTTTGTTCACAAGAGAGCTTAGCTTCAGGCTCCGCGCTGTGCCTCAAAGCTCTCGTGGATTGTGATAACTGGAGGTTTGCTTCTGACGAGATGGTGAATAAAGTTTGCCAAAACGTCGTCGTTGCGTTGGACGGGAACTCTAACCAGACGCATCTCCATATGGGTTTGGTGATGGCCCTTGCGAAGCGTAATCCTTTGATTGTTGAGGCGTACGCGAGGCTGTTGATACACACGGGGATAAGGATACTCGGGTTTGGTGTGAAGGAAGGGAACTCGCAGAAGAGGTTGTCCGCTGTGCAGATGATTAACTTTTTGATGAAGTGTTTGGATCCGAGGAGTATATACTCTGAGGTTGAGTTGATTGTTAAGGAGATGGAGAGGTGCCAGACGGATCAGATGGCGTACGTTAGAGGAGCTGCTTATGAAGCGATGGTGACTTCTAAGAGGATAGCTGGGGAGCTTGAGGGGAAGATGGAGAAGAAGAGAGGTTGTTGTGGTTCTGTGACTGGTTCGAATTTTGGTGGAAGGAAGAGTTCTCCTCGTTCTCCTGATGATAATGAGTCTTTGTCACCTGAGTCACAGACTCTTGGAGGGTCTTTTAGTGGTGGGTATGATTCTCCGGTTGAGTCTTCGCCGCGTAGCTCTTGTAACTTTGATGGGAGGAGTGTGAACAGGAAGCTGTGGAGGAGTAATGGTGTGGTTGATATCTCTTTGAAGGATGGTTTCTTCTCTGGAGACACCACTGTGTCTGATTCACCTCTTGTCCCTTATGGTAGTTGTGACAATGGAGATGATGAGTTTGAAGGTTTTGTAATGGGAAGTTTGAGGAACAGGAGGATGCAGAACACAACTCCTACTAGTCCACAGGTGAGGAAGTTTGATCCATCTTTGTTGTTATGATTTTGCTAATTTCTTTATAATGTTTTTGACTTTTCTTTTTTGATGCAACAGAGGCATTGTTCAAGAAACATGAATGCTGAAGATTTCAACATCTATAGCACACCAAGGAAGCTAATCAGTTCTCTTCAGTATCCTGATGATATGGGATTGGATCATTCTGACATTCGGAGTCCAATGCCATCTCGCCAGAACACTAAACTCAGGAAGCAATCATCTCCAACACCTGTGAAGCAAGCGATGGAAACAATCTCATCATCATCAACTGTGATGTTTGGTGAAGAAACAACACCTCAATCACAGATGATAATGAGTAGTAAGAAGAAGAAGAAGAACATGAGGTATGCCAAACTCATGTTTGCTATATCCTTTTTTGTGGTGGTGCTGTTTATCAGTGTGAAGATGTTCAATCAAGATGATGATGTTCGTTACTACACTGTTCCAACATGATGATTCCACATTTCTTTGGTGGTAAGTTTAAATCCTAGTGTAACGGGGAGACAAGGTTATGTAGTTATCCAATTCACCACATGTTGGTTGTTTGTAATGTACTTTTAGTACAAGATGTAAAATCTTCTTCCAGGCCCATTTCGGAGCCCAATATGAGTTCGTATCAAAACCCTAAACCCATCTAATAGATATAGATCGACTTAGCTTTTTATTCTTTTTCCTTCCAACCCCAAAATCAAGATTAGCTGGGATATGGCTATTGAAATCAACACATTCGAACAGTGGAAACACGAGCTAGATGTCATTGTAGCTCCGAAAGTGGTAATAATTGCAAACACTATGGTTAATGGTTTGTTTAAGTTAACTAAATAATACTTGGTGGCTAGTTTGCTCAACTAGCAAAATATTTCTAAGTCTTCTTTTTTTCGTTTGAATTAATACTTTGATCTATCTTAATACTCATTGGGAGAGAAATTTTGTATCCAATAAACACATACCTTGTATTGACTACTCTAGGGAGTTAAATGTGCTAAAATTTGACAATGCTGGATCTCTAGAGACTTTGATCATAGAAGGCCGAACCTGGACAGTCAGAGGAGGAAGCTGCAAAGCATAAGGACATTGCTTGCAATCATTTTAAACAAACAAATACTGTATAATGAGAAAAAAAGAGAGCAGACTTATTTCTTGTTTAAGAGAAAAGTTCCCTTAACAGCATAGCCATCATAAAACATTCAGGCTGTTTGCAAAAAAAGAGTAATTGTTACTATTTGGGTTCAGTAATAGACAAGTATATAATTTAGCATGAACAGGTAGGAAGCCTGCTGCTCAACAGAAAGAATTACTACTACAAGGGGCGGTGCCTATGTTCCACGACAACATGTTTTCGGTGAACTACTTGGAGAATTTATAAAATATGTCAAGCCAAAGAGCATGAAAGGCATTGTTGGAGAATTTATAAAACGTGTCAAGCCAAAGAGCATGAAAGGCATTGTGGTTTCATCCTCATGTTATGTTGAGCCTCTCTACTATTTTTGGCGTGCGGTGTTAGCCAACCTCCAGAATTGCTGCTTTTGAGGCCTGACACCACGAGAGAGCAATTTTGAGCTGTTAGGATCAAGTCATATTTTACAAAGGGCGATCCGAAAAAAAGGAAAAAGGGAGATGGTCATTCGAGTTTGAGGAGAAACAAGAAGAAGAGAGCACGTATACAAGTTAAGTGCACCAAAATTGCAGAGGTTGATTAGCCTTACTTGGCTCTCAGTAGCGTGTCTAACACGGAGGCAGCTTCTTATTTTAAACAAAGCTTATTTGCAAATGTAAAATGGTCTAATGCACTGATGAAAGAAGACCGATCCTTTTTTTCCGTTCGAGTAGCTCGTTTGATCAACCAAATTCGATTTTGCACTCTTGAAAATAAATAACACTTCACGAAAGTTGCTCATGACTCACACTATCTGGAGGCATACAAAGACAGTTCCAGTCAACAATCCATCAAGAGAGAAGATAGCAGCCAGCAACAGAAGAACATCAAAACTCTGTACGTCGCTGATAGACCGTGGTGTTGGCCACGACTTGATGGCCTCCACTTTGCTTGGGTCAACTTGTAGTCCCTTATCGGAAACTATGTAACCTAAAAAGAGCACGTGACTGACTCCAAAGACACACTTGTGGCGAGCTGCAAAGAGTTTCTCACGTCGAAGGACTTCTAACACGCTTTTTAAATGGGACAGATGGCTCGTCAAATCATTGCTGAAGATCAAGATGTCGTCAAAGTAGAAAACGACATATTTGCCAATGAACGGTCGAAGGGCTTGATTCATCACTCTCATGAACGTACTAGGTGCATTTGAGAGGCCAAATGACATGACTGTCCATTCAAAAAGGCCTTCTCGCGTTTTGAAAGCCCTGCTGATGTTCCCGCTTTACTCTTTCGTGAGAGTCTAAGCCATGCTGATGTTCCCGCTTTACTCTTTCTTAGGAATGAGTAAAGCGGGAACATCAGCAGGGCTTAGACTCTCACGCACGTGGCCCTTCTGAAGGAGCTCTTCAACTTGACGACTGATATACCATGGATTTGACCCATTTTCATCTAAAGTATATAAGTGTTTTACTATCTATATATTATATATTCTATCCTATTAGATATGTTTTCAGGTTCAGCAGTATCTTGGAGTAAAGTGATGATTATGGAGCATTTAGGAGCTTAAAAGAGATTTCATCCAAGCTGACCATTAGAGGCCGATACAAAGAAGAAGCAATCGTTCGATGCACATCCAGTGTCGTCTCTCTGTGGCTTCGGCGAGTGGGTTGAGAGTTTGGTGGTGGCTGTAGTCGGTTTTTTGGGTTGGTTCGAGATTGATTTTTCATGGTTCGATCTCGTCTAGCTTCCCTATGTCTTCGAGTGGGAGGGTCGGTGTGGCCTCTCCGGGTCAATGGCGGTTCGCCGCTACAGGTCCAAGGGGTCGTTCGGGTCGGGATCGAGTTTCTCGGCTCTCGTTGTTTCGTCGAGCTCGGGTTCTCTTTCTATTGGCGTGGTGTGTGGCGGTGGATCCTTCTACCACGGCGGCGGGTTGTGGGTTTGAACACGCAGTAGGGTTGGTGCTCAAGCTCAGTGGCTGGCTCGCGCAAGGTCTAGCTCGCGGTTTAAAGGATGGTCGTCGATGCCGTCTCAGTGGCCGTGTGCTCTTCCTTCTCACCTCACGATGCCGTCTCAGTGGCCGTGTGCTCTTCCTTCTCACCTCAAACCTCCTCTTCGCGGTTCATGATCTGTTTTCCCGGCTTGATTCTATCCGAAGTCGGCACCTCTTGTAGTGTTGTCGAATTCAGTGGGTTTCGGTTGGGAATTAGCCTTGTTCTTCATTCCATACTTGCTGGTGCAAGCGATGGCTTTAGCAGCTCCAGTTTCAGTTCGTCGGTTCTCGACGGTTATGGACGTGTGATGGTTCTCGTGTCTTTGACTGTCACAGCTTGCGTCCTGTCTTCGCTCACATCCCAGCACTACATGGGCTTACTTGAGCTTCTTGTGGTGGTGTGCGAGGCAATTGTGTGCAGCTTGGACTCAGATTATGGAGTACAAAGGTTGCGGCATGTTTTCCTAGGATCGGCACCATGTACAGGTCGCATCCGAGCAAAATAAAAGCTCGGTTTGGTTGTTGAAGCTGTGTTAGGTCGCTGCTGTTGCTGTTTGTTTTGTGGTCAGGTGATTTGACGCTGTTCTCAGATGGGTCATTATCTTTAAGAGCAGATTTATCGGGGAGGCCAAAATTACCGGGTTCTGACTCTCGGTTGAACTTGGTTCATCTTTTTGCGGCAAGTTGTTGGTGCGGATTATTCGGCTCCGAGACTGCAGTTGTGGTGGTGTGTTTGTCTGGCTTTTGCTTCTATATTGAGTCGTTGTTTAGTTTTTTTCTTGTTTTCTGCTTCGCGTTATTCTCTGTAATTCCGTCAAAAACGAAAATTGGTAATAATATCTTTACATTTTACCAAAAAAAAAAAAAATTTTGATCTCTCCCAAGATGAACCTGTAATCTCCGTGAAGGATGTTTTTGTTCTTTACGATGCCCAATTTCAAAGATTCCAATTACTGGAATGGATTGATTTTCATTCCCAAAGAGTTTCACGGTGTTGTGATCAACGAATCTGGGATCCGAGCATATCATATCCATGAAGATTTAATGTTCTTTTCTGGAAGAGGAGATATTCAACAGCATCAATATTGTTAGAAGATCATTGAATTTCATCAATGATAGTCAAGGGCGACAATCTCATCAAGTTGGGATTGATTCTGAAGAGGGAAAGAAACAGATTTATAAATCTGTTGGCGTTACGCTTCTGTATCCAAAGCATTGTGGAAACTCACTTCTTCATCGTTCTTTATAATATTTGGCTTTGTAGTAACTAATAGATATTTGGATCTGTTTATTATTGATGTAAATGGTTGTATCAAACTCTTGTATTTGATTTGAATCAATGAATGAATCAGTTGAAAAACAAAAAGTATTCAAAAAAAAATCTGAAATTAATTAAATTTTTTGATGCCTTACGTAAGGTAATTTAAATATCTAATTTTTTTTTTCAGTTTGCATACCAAATTTTGTTTTGTTATTTCGAATACTTTTAGTTTGTTTTTGTAAAACAAGTTCATAAAGTCTCATTTATTTCACACACAACATGATCATGCGGTTAGAACTTTTCTATAATCTGTAATGTAAGGCCATCACCAACTAGAGCCGGAAATTTTAATCATTGCCCACGGGTCCCGCTCTGTTTGACACGCCACGGGGCGGATGCGGGTCGAACCATTTGGAATTTTTAAATTGCGGGTGCGGGTCGAGATTATTTTGAGCGGGGCGGGTGCGGGCCAGCCGCATTGGAGTCGCGGGTACCTGCCAACCCGCAAATTAAAAAAAAAAAAGTTTTTTTTTTGAATTTTTTTTTTGTAAAATATATATAAAATAAATAAATATTTATATAATTTTAATTATAAATATATTATTTTAATAGTATTTTTTAAAAATAACTATTATATAAATAAAAAATAATTATTTTTAATTAAAATAATTTTTATATAATTAGAAAATAATCATTTTTAATTAAAATAACTATTTTTATTATAATTAATATTACCCGCGGGTTTGGCGGGTTACCCGTGGGTTTTGGCGGGGCGGGTGCGGATATAAAAGTTTTTGTTTGCAGGTTTTACGGGTCGAGGTTTTGAATCGAAAAAATGATTCGACCCGCGGCGGGGCGGGGCGAGTGGAGGCGGGTTGACCCGCGAACCCAGCACTATCTCCAACAATAGATATGGTGTTAGAGTTTTAAATCAATTTTTAAATTGAAAATATCAAATTAAAAAATTTAGATACTTGTTTAGTTTTAACCCCTCCAATGGTAAAACCAATTAAAAGTTCTAAGTTTCAAAAATTAGAAAACTTGTAATAATATATTACTTGCATTTAAAAAAAACTTATAATTATTGAGAAATACATCAAACATATCACTCTGTCCGAGCTCATTTTCCAACCAAACAAGACAATTCATCAAACATATCACTCTGTTTTACAGTGCATCAAACTGATTCAGAAAAACATGAATAACTACTAATCCAACCGTCCACTTCAAAATCTCACCGTTGATTATGAAGTCGGATATTTCATGATTATCTATACCAAATATCAACTCAATAAAAATTAATTTATCTTGTCAAACGGAGTCCTAGCAATGCAGCAATAGAACAGTTTCTGCAAATTTAAATGATTTTGGGCCAATTTTGAAGGTGATTTACGAATTGGCTCTGATGCGTACTCCGATTGATTCTATGAACTCTCTGCAAGTAGAATTTTCTATATATTACTTGGTCGTGATTCACTACCTTTTATTCTGACCATAATCCTCTCCTAAAGTAGCTTACCTGTACATTATTTCATGGGTTCAAGTTGCAGGTTTTTGGACAGATTCAACAGAATCTTGTTGAACAAGCAAAAGACACATCAATTGGCCATGGAAGCCTTCGAGAAGCTAGAGAAAGTAGGGGGAGGCACTTACGGCAAAGTGTACAGAGCGAGAGAGAAAGCTACTGGTCTCATCGTCGCTTTGAAGAAGACTCGTCTCCACGAAGACGAAGAAGGCGTTCCTCCCACCACTCTCCGCGAGATCTCCATCCTCCGCATTCTCGGTCGTGATCCCCACATCGTCAGGTTTTGATTACTCTTTACTGTAGAGCAGTCAACCACAAGAACAACAAAAGGGCAGTAAATTTTCATGGAAAATCCAGGAAAAGGATTCGAATTTTTGTTGTGAAACTCCCCTGTTATCTTGATTGAAAGAAGCAGAGTAGATAGAGGATGGAGAGGATTGACAGTTGAGTCGCCAAATTGTGAAAGAAGATCTCTGTTTCGTCACAAAAAAAAAGAGTTGCTTTCAATCCGCGAAAGAGAGAGACAGAAAGAACAATTGGATTTATTTTTTTTCCTTTAAAATAATACTCTATCACAAAGTGACACATATTATTAGAATTGGTTCTAAAACTTCCATTTTTAGAACCATATCTATCTATTTTCTTTCATTTGGATTTAATTTTCAACATATATTTATTTAGAACCATCACATAGAACCTTCATGGATACTCCATTGGAAATGGTCTAAGGCACACAAACGTTCTAATATTCAAAAATCACCTCCCACCGGAGAGCACAGAATCAACCATCGAAGATCCACTTGTAAACATACCTATCTCGCAGAGTCCGTGGTGCGTTCCCAACATCATCTCACTCCCATGAAAGTCCAAAGGCGACAAATCTGGTAACATTGCATCTCCGCTTAGGTAATGTAACACTTGTCTCATCGTTGGTCTAGCCTGGGGGTTGGAGTGAGAGAACAACAAACCTAGCTTCAAAACCATTTCAACCTCTCTTTGGTCATACTCTGTCCCTAGACTTGGATCCTTAGCATCCAAAATGTTTCCCACATTCCAAAACTCAAAAACCCAATCCACGAGCAAGACACTCTCGTAATCAATCTCGATAGGACGTCGACCGCACGCAACTTCTAGTAGGAGCACCCCAAACGCAAAAACATCGGTAGCGGTCGTGGCCTTTCCTGTCCTCATGAGGTCGGGGGCTAGGTATCCCCATGTTCCAGCGACGCGAGTGGTTTGAAGATCTGTGCCGTGACCGCACAACCGAGCTAAACCGAAATCTCCGAGTCTCCCATTGTACTCTGCATCTAATATGACGTTGCTGGCTTTGATGTCGCGGTGAATCACCACTTGTTCCCAGTCATCGTGGAGGAAGAATAAGGCAGATGCCACACCTTTAATGATTGCAATTCTCTGTTTCCAGTTGAGGGTAACCTCTGGATTATTATTATACAAATATTTATCTAAGCTTCCATTGGGCATGTAGTCGTACACCAGAAGAAGCTCTTTTCTTGTGCGACAATAACCCAAAAGAGGGACTAAGTTCCGATGGCTCATCCGACCAATAGTCACGATCTCAGACACAAACTCTTTCAACCCTTGTTGGGATTGGTCCGACACTCTTTTCACGGCGATCTCTTTCTTTGTCTTGGGCATGACACCTTTGTAAACGCTCCCAAACCCGCCGGATCCGAGAAGGTTTTTCTCCTTGAATCCATTGGTGGCATAATACAAGTCTTTGAACTTCAACCGGTTCTTCTTAAATTCTGTTTCCCAATCTTCTAGCTTCTCAGCGAACTTTCTCCTCCTCCTTAAGATGAAGCGCACGAGGAAGATAATCGAAAAGATAAAAAGGAGTGTAATTATCAACACTACAATAAACAACACAACAAACACTGTGGTTCCACCCCCAGAGCTTCCCCCTTCATCTGAAAAATCTGGAAATTTCGGAAGTCTATGCAAGTCTAGCGGGTGAGCTTCCCCCTTCATTTGAAAACTCCACCCAAGGACAACATGTTCCGACCAAAGGGAACCAGTTGAAGACGAGAAACCTACGAACATATCTTGCAAAAAAACCGAGGATAGATCCCTAACAGCAGAGACAAGCGGTTTTGTAGGTTTGTCATGATTGAAAGGAGACATTGTTACGTTGATCCGATGTGTAAAACCATCGTAATCAACCCAAACCTGCATCCACTCTTCACTATTCAAAGTAAGGTCTTTAAACTGACCTGTCCCGTTCCAGTACCCCGCCGGTGAACTTTTCACTGGATACAACCCGTTGATATTGATTCCGATAGTGTTATCATTAACATCAGTGTGCTCTGTATTGTGAATCGTGTTTAATTCAACAGCGAATATGGTTTCATTACGTGTGATATTTGGATTGAAGAGCCCGAGGTGTTCGGAGCTGGAATTGGCGACCGGAAGGACGAAGTTAGGGGCCACGACAAAGGCGATGCCGTGGCCGCTAAGTGTGTCTAACTGAGCATTTATGGCGAAAACAAACGTTGTGGAGAAGGACGAGACGGTGCCGTTTGGAGAGTCTTTGAACCGAATTGGTTGGTTATAGAAGGCCTGACCGGTTTCTTGCCTTGTATAATCGGTTAGCGTTAATTGACCGCTGGGCGTGACAGTGGCGATCCCTTGGAGGGTTATGTTAGCAGTCAATGGAGGATAGAAGCCATTGTAAGTGAAGTTATCGAGAGATTGGGAAGAGGATTTTAGGACTTGAGAGAGTAGACTGACGAAGAAGAAGACGATGGTGAGGAGCTTCACGAACATGGCTCTCTATTTTTTTCTCTATGAACTTTTTTTTGGTATGTGTTTGAGATTCTGAGAAATCAAGTCAATTTATGGTGTGGAGAGAAAGTAGAAAAGTTGTGTTTCCCCATAGGAAAATTCGTAGCTTAACCTTAATGCAAAGACTTCAGTGCTTGACCTATTGGTTTCGCTGTCACAGATAATAGTGATTGGGAGGTTATATCAAGTGCGTGGATTGGTAAATATTTAAAAAGATTCTAACTACAAAATACTGACAAAATTCACTGAAAACTATATAGCCGTGTTGATTATTTTAATGGTTTCGATTTCTACAAATAGTAAAATTATACTGCTGAGAACTTTTAAAGAGTTTCTCCAATCACTGGAGATGCTCTACGTCCGTACCCCTAATAACTCATCCGACCGATACTCACCAACTGTGTGGAGGTGTGGGGAAAAGTCTTCGTCAAGGGAAAAGACTTCACCATAATTAGATTTAACTCGTTTTAGAATCCATGGTGGAAAATTAATACAAGACTTTGGATTGGTATCAGAAAGATACACAAATTAGAAAATGATATTTTTGGTCTTTCCCCAGAAAAACTACAAGCGCAAAGACAGTTTCGAGCAGTATTTTCATCGTCAAGAGAAAAGTCAGTTAGTGGCCATAAGTTTAACTCGGTTTAGAATCCATGGTGGAAAATTAATACAAGACTTGGATGCTTGACCATCCTCGGTTCCCTGTCAAAGATGATAAGAACGAGCGCATCAAATCAACGATGTACGTACATTTGGCTCGCAATAGAATGATTTTGCCTAATTATTGTCCAGTAAGGATCAATGTTCCAAAATGCAGAATAGGCGAATGTCTAGACGTCGTCTAGGAGCAGGGCAGTGATCGACCATCCCGATTTCATGTTATAGAGTGTGTGTTTATACGGATCTAAACAACGGGCACATTAAACGTTTATACGTCTAGGTGGACGCCATATGCGAATTTTGAGTATTTATGTTAAAAACATATTTGCGTAGACCCGTTTATTTATGCGTTAATTGCTAGAGGCTTGTATACCGCTAAACGAACGCATAATGCATTTTAGAAGATGTTCCAGCACCTTAAGGCTACATGGCAGACACGAGACCCTAGACACGCAGAGTAAAACCAGAGTCATTGATCAGAAGTGAACTGCTACGAAAGTTTCTGCCTCTTGTTATTCGAACATCACTACAAGAAAACACAAGCTTAACGAGAAAAAAATTAATGAGGAAAAATAACCCTCATAAGTCGACGAGGAAATTACGTGGAAAAATAAAATCAGCGTTATTTACTCGTAAAGTAACGACAAAACTGTTTCGTCGTAAAGCATGCTGAAAAGGACTCTTGGTCTGAGAAATAAATGGGATCTGGTGCCTCTTGTTAAACAAGATTGAAATACAAGGGTAATACTGAATGTTCTATTTCTTATTAATTGATTTCAACATACACACTTAAGGTCTCCTAACTAGACCAAAGGATAACAAACATACCAGACTGATGTTTGTTATCCTCTAAAATTATATGCCTATGCTAGGAAGACGTATTTTGTAACTTGACAAGCAAACAACTGGTAACCAACGGCTTTATTCTTAAAAAATCAGAACATAGTACGTATGTTCAGAATGTTTCAGTTCAACCTACAACACCAAAAATACAGTATTCTCTTTATGATTGCTTCTTTCTATGTATGACGTGCTAAACGACGCACTGCACAGATCTTTAGAACTCACCTCCCCACCAGACAGTAGAGAGTTAGTAACCGAAGAAGCTAGATCCACCGGTAAACAAGCTTGATTTTTAACATATTTTAAAGTAATTTAAATAATTGAGAGTATTTTAAAGATTTTTGTAGTTTGTATTTACAAGTTCATAAAGTTTCATTTATTTCACGTACAACATGCTCCCATATCTCATGCGGTTAGTACTTTTCTACACAAACATTTTGATATTCAAAAATCACCTCCCACCGGAGAGTACAGAATCAACCATTGAAGATCTGCATGTAAACATGCCTATCTCGCGAATTCCATGGTGGGTTCCCAACATCATCTCGTTCCCATGCAATTCCAAGGGCGAGAAATCTGGTAACATTGCATCCCCGCTTACGTAATGTAACACTTGTCTCATCGTTGGTCTAGCCTGGGGGTTGGAGTGAGAGCACAACAACCCTAGCTTCAAAACCATTTCGACCTCTCTTTGGTCATACTCCGTCCCTAGATTGGGATCCTTAGCGTCCAAAATGTTTCCCTCATTCCAGAACCCAAAAACCCAATCCACGAGCAAGGCCCTCTCACCACTCTCGTTATCAATCTTGATAGGACGTCTACCGCACGCAACTTCTAGTAGGAGCACCCCAAACGCAAAAACATCGGTAGCGGTCGTGGCCTTTCCTGTCCTCACGTGATCTGGGGCTAAGTATCCCCATGTTCCAGCAACGTGAGTGGTTTTATGATCAATACCGTGATCGCACAACCGAGCTAAACCGAAATCCCCAAGCCTCCCATTGTAGTCTGCATCTAGTAAGATGTTGCTGGCTTTGATGTCGCGGTGAATCACCACTTGCTCCCAGTCCTCGTGGAGGTAGAATAAGGCAGATGCCACCCCTTGAATGACTTTAAATCTTTGTTTCCAGTCGAGGGTTACCTCTGGACTATGGTACAAATACTTGTCTAAGCTTCCATTGGGCATGTACTCGTACACCAGAAGAAGCTCATTTTTCCGTCGGCAATAACCCAAGAGAGGGACTAAGTTTCGGTGGCTCATCCGACCAATACTCACGATCTCAGACACAAACTCTTTCAGCCCTTGTCGGGATTCATTCGACACTCTTTTCACGGCAATCTCTTTCTTTTTCATGACACCTTTGTAAACGCTTCCAAACACGCCTGATCCAAGAAGGTCACTGAATCCTCTGGTGGCATAGTACAAGTCTTTGAAATTGAGTCGGTTCTTCCTGAACTCCGTTTCCCAGTCTTCTAGCTTCTCTGCGAACTTTCTCCTCCTCCTTAAGATGAAGCGCACAAGGAAGATGAGTGAAAAGATAAACACAATAAGGGGAACCACAGACACTGGAATAAACACGGAAGTAAACGGGGAGATTGATCCGGATGTCCTGGGCTGCCACTCTCGAAATTCTGGAAGTCTATGTAAGGCTAACGGGGGAGCTTTCCCCTTCAGGCGAAAACTCCACCCAAGGACAACATGTTTTGTCTTAATCAAACCAGTCGAAGATGAAAAACCTACGAACATATCTTGCAAAAAAACATGGGATAGATCCCTAACAGTAGAGACAAGAGGTTTTATAGGTTTGTCATGGTGGAAAGGAGCAATTGTTACGTTGATCTGATGGGTACGACCATTGTAATCGACCCAAACCTGCATGGGCTTACCACTGATCAAAGTAAGCTCCTTAAACCGACCTTTCTCGTCCCAGTACCCCGCCGGCGAACTTTTCACTGACTTCAAGCTGTTGATATCGATCCCGACATGGTTATCATTCGTGTCATCGAACTCGTTATTCTGAATCGTGTCTAGTTCAACAGCGAATATATTGTTCGTTTCGTTACCGTTGTTCATGAGGTTGAAGAGTCCTAGGTATTGTCCGGATCTTGCGGACGGGAGGCTGGAGGTGGGAGCCACGACAAAGGCGATGCCGTCGCCGCCAAGTGTCGGAATCTGTGAGTGGATGGCGAAGACAAATGATGTGGAGAAGGACGAGACGGCGTCGTTTGGTGTATCTTTGAACCGGATTGGTCGGGTGTAGAAGGCGTGACCGGTTTGGTGCGACGTTGAATTTGTTAGCGTCAGTAGATCGCTGGGTATGACGCTGGCGATCCCTTGGAGGGATATGAGGTTTAATGGAGGATGGAAGCCATTGTAAGTGAAGTTGTCGAGAACTTGGTAAGATGATTTAATGAGTAGAATGACGAAGAAGATGACTGTGAGGAGCTTCACGAACATGACTCTCTTCTTTTTTTTTTTTTTTTTTTTTTTTTGGTATATTTGAGTTTATGATAAACTAACTCAATTTATGGTGTGGAGAGAACGTAGAAAAGTCGTACTGTTCCCATCAAGGGAAATGTCTATCACTTGAACCTTAATATGATACCATGTGTCACCAACTTGGTCCTCTTGCTTAAAACCGCGGGTTTAACTTTTAAACCCTTTTTTATCATGTGTAAGAAGTCGTCAGCTAGATTTTGATCTGTAGTTTTTTTAGCAAAATTTTATTTAACAAAAACCATAATATAACTTACGGTTAAATTTGCATGTACAATACATTTACAGTTATGATAGTAACTAATTTGTCTAATCTAGTTCTTACAGATTAAATATATTTTACAAATTAACCGGTATGATCATTACATTATATGGTCTAACTATGTAAGACAACAAACCATTATAGTATTTTTAAAATACAGCCTAAGTTAGATGCAATTTGTGTTCAGTAAATAGATTTTTGACATCAACATCTAGAAGTTAGACCATTTTTTTTATATTAACATAAGCAGAAGACTTGTGTAATTTAGTGTTTGCATTTTTTAAGAAGAAGATGGATTTCATGTATGTATAATTATATGCTAATTGACTAGTATAATAAAATTTTTAAATTAATAATAATATTAAAATTATAACACTTCTACACCAAATTTGTGGTAAATTATAACGTTATCAAATTTGTTGGTAAATTTATAATTTTTTATTTGTTATTCTGCCACTGTGATACCGTTTAAACTTCGTCTTTAACCCAGTGGTAAACTTGTGTAAAGATAAAAAAGAAGAACACGTGAGGCACGTGATACTCTCGGCTCCTTAATATCATCTCGACCAATTCGAAAGCCCTAGAGCCAGAGTTCGTTCTTCTCTCTACTGTCCGAAGCTTTCTCCCCACCAAACCACCAACCCAGATCTCAATTCTCATTCAGGTGAAACCCTTCGCCTCTCTCTCTCTCTCTCTCTCTCCCTCCTTCCTCGTAGCTTCTTCGTTTCAATTACTGACGTTTCGTCTGAATCGCGTTTTTGATTTTTGGATTAAAGGATAAGATGAGCAGCCGTTCGAGCAGAACTATCTACGTCGGAAACCTTCCCGGCGACATCCGCGAGAGGGAAGTCGAAGATTTGTTCAGTAAGGTATATATACAACTTTCGTTTCTTCTCAATCATCAATTGGATTCTTAAAATGGTGGATCTGATACGAATTGTATTTGTTTCTGGTAGTATGGACCTGTTGTTCAAATCGATTTGAAGATCCCACCAAGACCTCCTGGCTACGCCTTCGTCGAGGTCAAGCTTGCTATACGATTAACATGTTTTTGATTTCATAAATGAGCTCACTTTTCTGAAAGATGTTGGCTTTTAGTTTGAGGATCCAAGGGATGCTGATGATGCAATTCACGGTCGTGATGGATATGACTTCGATGGCCATTGTTTAAGGGTTTGTCATTCATTCAAAATTCCACAACTTTGAGTCAAAAAGTTTGAATTTTTTGAAGTGTTGTTTATTATATCCATTGCCAGGTGGAGCTAGCACATGGTGGGAGGCGTTCGTCTAATGATGCTCGTGGTAGCTACGGTGGTGGAAGTCGTGGTGGTGGCGGCGGGCGTGATGGTGGTGACCGTGGACGTGGGCCGTCTAGGAGATCTGAGTACCGAGGTACTTATATGATTATTTTAGGATTGATTAGTCTGTTGAAAGTTATTGGAGAGATCTCTAATTTGTTTTTTTTTTTCCTACTATACAGTTGTTGTGTCAGGTTTGCCTTCTTCTGCTTCATGGCAAGACCTTAAGGTGAGCATTTAAGACTCTTAAGACTTCAGTGTGAACAAACTCCTTTAAGTTGTTTGCATAATTATTATTTTTTGTTTGTGTGTGTTTAGGATCACATGCGTAAAGGAGGAGAAGTCTGTTTCTCTCAAGTGTTCCGTGATGGTAGAGGTATCTTCTCATATCTTACACAAGAATAGAGCTGTTTGTTTGCTTTCTACATGGAAATGTTATATCTTGGACTGTTTTATATACAGGTACAACTGGAATCGTTGATTATACGAGCTACGAGGACATGAAGTATGCGGTGAGATGTTCTTCTTGTTTCTTTTACATCCCTTATTTGTGTGGTTCCATCCTTGGTTGCTCATGAGTATATTCTTCATTTTCAACAGATAAAGAAGCTCGATGACACTGAGTTTCGGAATGCGTTTTCTCGTGGTTATGTCCGGGTAAGCTAATGCCAAATATTCGGAGTGGTGTAATCTTTTTAGTTATTGTACTTAACGTCTCCGTACATCGTTAATTATAGGTTAGAGAATATGATTCAAGGAAGGATTCTAGAAGCCCCAGCCGTGGAAGATCTTATTCTAGGAGCCGCAGCCGTGGGAGGAGCCACAGCCGCAGTCTTAGCCGCAGCAAGAGCAGGAGCAGGAGTCCAAAGGCGAAATCTTCCCGTAGGTCGCCTGCAAAATCAACATCGAGATCTCCTCGCTCCCGCTCTAAGTCAAGGACACCACCTCCAAGAGGGTAATGCTTTTCTTATATTATGTTTATGCCATTCCCCGTTTATGATCTAAAAATAGAATATGTTTGGCCTCTTCCCTTGGAGTTTGTTGACATCTCATTAAAATCAGTCATTGGGGAGACTTCTGAGTTGTGTATTAAGAATGATGATTGCTTCTAGTTTAAGGGTATTAGTTATTTCCTTCTGAAAGTCTGGCCTTTTATTGCTGAGAGTGGTTTTGTTTCCTAGATATGGGATATACGTTCAATCAAACAAAAAATTGGGAATTAATGTCTGGATCATTGGATCTCTTGGTTGGTTGTACACAAACTGTTTCGTCTCAGAGGTATATATGCTCTTTCTTAGATGGTGGCCACTTTGGAATTAAAACTTTGTTTCCTTGTTTTCTGATACTATCCGTTCCTGCTAGATGGGTAACATGGGAGGGACATTGGATCGCATTATTGTAGTGTCATCGATATGGATCCATTGATGACAGAGCTAGGGAAATATTTTTTCATTACCTGGAAATTCACCAAGCGTTCTGGATTCTCATCGAACAGATGCTGTTCTCAATTCACAGGGGTTGATAGATTTAGATTTTCATCTTAGTTTATGTTCTGCTAGAACTCGTCTTAACTTTGTGCTCTTTTGATAACATTTTGCATCTCTGACATGGAATGAGGCATCAAGGCTCTTGGTGAAACAGCTGTTATACACGGAAAACATATTAGGATTTTAAAACTGGATTTTGTTTCTCGGAATTTTGCAGATCTCGTTCAAGGTCAAGATCCCCTCTGCCTCCTGTAAGTGTACTTAATCTTAGAAGCACTTTACTGAGCTCTATATATGTTTTTTTTAAGCCATACCATCCAAAAGACAAGATATATGTTTGTAAGCTAATCACACACATCATCGTTTGCGTGTTGCAGGTTGAGAAGGAAGCAAGCAAGAGCCCTACCAAGGTGAGTCCAGCCAAGAGCCCTATGCGTAGCAGAAGCAGGAGTCCCTCTCGGTAGTGCACACTACACTCTCTCTTTATAACTTATTTGGAACACAGTCTGACTCCTTGTCTGAATCTTTCACCAACTTGTTACAGGTAAACAAAAAAGAAAAGAGAGCTGGGTTTTGTTGGAAGATTCTCCTAAGGGATCATATCTATTTTATGTTGTTCGTTTGTCTAAGACTTAAAAACCTATATTACTCTTGTTTTATTTTATTTTTAAATGTATAACTGCAACAATTTGTGTTTAAGATTCTCTTAAAAGATCTTTACATTTGTTTTTTTATATTTTGATATATTATTGCAGCAATATGAGTTCAAGATTATTACATTTTTATTATATTTATATTTATTAAATACAATATAACTGTTAAACAAAAAAAACAGTATTAATAATTATATCCATGAAATTTTTATGTGATTGGCTGAATTGTATTTAATAAATATATTTCAAAAATTATTTTTGAAAAGGTTGTTTTTTCAGTATTTGTGCTGTTAGTTAAACTATTATATTATAAAATGCAGGAAAATATATTTTAACATATTCACTGCAACAATGTGTGTTCTCTCGTTCTATTGCATTGCGTCGCGCATTATTCACTTGTTTGAATGTGTGATCCACATAAAACGTAGTATTAAACTATTCCGGTTTAACCGAACCGGATAAATACACATTAAGAACTTTATAGAAATTAAAAAGTAAGCGAAAGTGCAGAGAAGAGTGGATAAGACAACATTAAATTTCAGAGGCCGAGAGAGAAAGGAACCATGGCGGAAGCTGGTTGCTTCTCCTTCGTACCAGAAGACGTCGTCTTCAACATCTTCTTCAAGCTCCAAGACGATCCTCGAAACTGGGCTCGCCTCGCATGCGTCTGCACCAAATTCTCCTCGATCGTACGGAACGTCTGCTGTAAATCTCTGTGCTACTCTTCAATCCCCGCCGTCGTCTCCGAACTCCTCCCTTCTCCCTCCGCCGCTTCATCCTCCTCCTCTCTGTCTCCTCCCGGCGGCTGGGCTTCTCTCTACAAACTCGCCGTCTGCTGTCCCGGTCTCCACCACGCCGGAATCCTCCTCGAAAACTCCGATTTCGGTTTAGAACGCGAGCTCGGTCCCGATCAAAGCCTCACGGATCCGGGCCAAGTTTCTAAACCAGTCGGATCTGGTTTAGAAACGCCGTCGTTTCGGTCTGCTTCGAAACTAAACGGATCTGGTTTAGAAACGCCGTCGTTTCAGCCTGCTTCGAAACAAAACGGATCTGGTTTAGAAACGCCGTCTCTTCAGCCTGCTTCGAAACAAACCGGATCCGGTTTAGAAACGCCGTTGTTTCAGCCTGCTTCGAAACAAATCAAATCTGGTCTAGAAACGTCGTCGTTTCATGGTTCGAAACAAATCGGATCTGGTTTAGAGCCAACGTCGCCGTTTCAGTCTGTTTCGAAACAAGTCGAATCTGGTTTAGAAACGCAGTCGTTTTGGTCGCTATACGACGACCTCTACACTGACACTCTCTCGGCTCCGCCAGAAGATTCCCTCAACGAACCACAACAACCCACCGAAACCACCGAGATCCGACCCGGCCGCGGCGACCTCCCAGCCAAGAAACGCCGCAAGATCTCTCGTTCCCTCGGATCCCACCTCGCTCACGGAGGCTGGAGCCTCAGCCGCGAGCAAGGCACCAAGCTCCTCGCGAGCAGGTTCCGCGGGGACTGTCTGTACATATGCAACTGGCCAGGGTGCACCCACGTGGAGGAGAAGCGTACCTACATGCTGTTCAGGGGCGTGTTCAAGGACTTCAAGAGGTCTAGAGTGTGGAGGACGATCAACGAAGACGGCGGCGGGAGGAGTAAGGTCACGGGGTTGAAGTGCGCGTTTTGCGAGTGCGACGAGACGTGGGATATGCACTCGTCGTTTTGTTTGAGGAGAGTGTTTGGGTTTCATGATGATGGTGAGCCTGTTGTGAGGGCTTATGTCTGTGAGAATGGGCATGTCTCTGGTGCTTGGACGAATTTGCCTCTCTACACTTAAAAAAGGTAAAAGGTCTTGTCTGAATGTCTTTTTATTGTTTGATGCTTTGTAGGAAACTGTGATCGTTTGTGTTGTTTGATCCTAATGTATGTATAAGAAACGAGATTCAGTTTCATCTTTAATTGTACGGTTGTGTTTTATCTACAATTTGCTTTGTAGGAACCGTTAGCGTTTGTGTTGTTGATTATGATTCATGTATAAGCTCTTACGTTGACAAAATTAATGTGGTGGTTTTTTATATGAAATGGGATTCACTTTCATTTTTATCTTATTGTTGTTTCATTATCTTGAATCTTGATCTTATGATTGTTTTATTGATCATATACTATCTTAAATAACAATTTTTGGGACTTAATTTGTTGCTAAACATGTTTTGTGAGACGAGCATTGTTTCATAATGACCCTGATGTGAGTGATAAGTGTTGCTCAGCTGACTCGTATAAAAATGAAGGTTCTGGATCCATAATGATGTGGGCCTGTATAAGCCCGTATAAATTTTGGTGTCTCGTCAATTCACATAGAAGATTGCTACCTCCCAAACTCAATGTCAGTCATTTGACAATGCCAAAACGCGAAGTAAACAAATCCTTACTAGCAAAATAGAGTAACAACATTTTAGAAAAGAGGAAGTTTCATAAACTTAAAAAGCTAATATAATAACCCTTAGCTGTGTTCAAAAAAAAAAAAAAAACCCTTAGCTAATAATAAACTTGGAAGCAAAACATAATAATAAGTTCATCTCTGGGACTAACAGTATCTTCCTCACTTGTCTTCCTTAACGACATCTACTGGTTTCGCTTCTTCCTTAACGGCTTCATCTTTCTTGTCTCCTGGTTTTGCAAATTCTGTTAGCAATTACAAAAAGCATTTTTCATTACAACTAATGACAAAACAGAGAAACACCAAAGTCTGAACAAAATGTTTCCCTAAGACTACTTTCATCATCTCAAATGCAGTTTGACTAACAAAGACATTCAACTAGGCAAAGTGCTCTCAGTTCATAAAGAAGATGCGACACAAACATAAACTAAGAAGATCTTTATAAACCCTTACCTTCATCGTCACTGTCTTCAAACTCTTCCATGCCACCCATGCCTCCCATTCCACCAAGTCCTTCAACTTCAGCCATACCACCAAGTCCACCCATGCCACCAAGTCCTTCCATACCACCCATTCCACCAAAGTTCTGCAAGAAGAAAGAATCGACAATGAAGTCAATTCTCAAAGCTTATATATAAAACAGAAGATAGACAAGATTCACAAGCTAGAAACAAACCGAGAAATCCATTCCACCCATTCCTCCCATATCCATATCTCCAGCACCTAAATCAAAACAAAAATCAGAAACCAGTAAACACCTCCAGAACTCTATAAAAAAGAACAGAAAGTATACATACACAAGAATAGAAAAACAAGCTTTAAGATGAATGCTAACCAGCACTGCCTTCGTCATCCTCATCTACCCACTTATCGCAATCAATCTTAACATAGTGCGGCGCTTTCCCTCCACCGATCAGCTTGTTCCACCTCTCAGGCTCTGCTTTCTCTATTATGCAGAAGATGCTTCTTACTCCAATATTGATCTTGCTTTCCTAAAAAATCAAAGAAACGTTTCAGAACCTTGCACCAGGCAACAACAAATGAAAAAAAACAAACAAGACCAGGTTAGTCAAACGAGTCTCACCTCTACATTGACTTTACCGTGAAGCTCGAGTTTAAGTTCATAAACGTGGTTCTCAGGACCAGCTTCTGCAGAGAAATCAAAGGCACCTTCAGGGTCTAGATTAACTTTAGTCTCCTTTGAATCCGCTAATACTACTGTGAGGAAGATCTTGTCAGTAGTCTCAGCCCACTTCACTTCAGGGTGACGACTGCAAAATACAAAAGACACCAAACAGGTAAAGTAACTGTCGTCTGATACAATAACATTAACTGGAACTTCAATTAACACCAAAATAATAAAATTAAATTTATAGCACAAGCTTAAACCCTAAAACCCTGAATGCAACAGCTTAGAGTTAATCCACCGACACTATTAAGAATCAAGAGAAACACATGAGGGAAAAAATACGATTCATCAAATGAAATGGTTAATGAGAGATGAAGAATAAGATGATGATGATGATGGAGTGATGAAAGGGATTCTTCTCTACCTCATCTTTAATGGATGAAGCTTGGAGAAAGAAGAACCCTTATTAGAGAAGAGAGAAGGAGCTACGTAAACACTAGACTCTTTTTTATTTTAACTTGATTTGATTAAAAGAGTCTAGTGTTTACGTAGCTAGTGTACAGAACATTAGGTGGATCGCGACTAATTAACTGTTAAGATGAACGATTTGAGTAGACAGATTTCTGAAGCACTGAGAGTGAGAGGTTACTGTCAATTAAAGGAGAAACTCAACGACCAAAATTCTTGTTTGCTAAGAAAACAGTTCACCTTTTGTTATAACAAACCTTATGGATATACGATAAGTAGACAAGGGAGATCAACTCATAGTGGAAATGAACTTGTCCAAGTAAGAATTATAAGAAACGAAAACGACTAAACATCTTGCCTCCTTGGCTTTTTAATATTTATTACACTTTATAGTTATGATTGTTCATTTCGCTCTACCTCTTCCCATAGCAAACATAAACGATAAAGAAGGCACTCAACAGAGCAAAAGCATTTCTCTGAGGTTCCAGGCACCTTGAGGTTGATAGGGTACATGCAACGAGACTTGCATTCAATGCAAAATGAGTTTGCCCCAAATCTTTACTAAACTTCTTGGCATGAGCCCTGTCGAGTCTCCGAGCACACATTCTCTATGCAAGCTAGCCCGCTGATCTTTACACGTGTAGAACCATTCCTTTGAATCGGTTTCTTTTTCACAGATGTCACACCAATATTTACCACTTGCCTCCTCTTCTTCGCCATAGCACAGTGAGAGAGGATGATCGTCTACTCTGTGCTTTACCACTTTTGGTTGAGTGGCGCATTTGAAGCACAATACAAATCCACAATCACCTTCAATGCACCTGAGGACATGTCGTTCTTGTATATTGCAACCATTGCATATTCCATCTTTTTCTGTTGGAATGTAATAAAAGGGATGTTGGGGATGACTTGGATGGACAAATGGCTCAGAAATTGAACCGCACAAGACATCTAACTCCCTCATCCCTTGCTTGTACATGAAACCATTGGACCATCGAGAGCAAGCATAACAACTGAAGACACGTAGCTCTTTGTTTGTAGATAAAGTGAGCCGATCATTGTGTAGCACATGCCATTTCTTTTTAGGACATTCAGCACACTTCTGATGGAGAGAAAAATCACAATCCATACAGTCATAAAAGGATTGGAGGCCGATGGGATGGGTGCATGCGCTGCATTGTTTGTTATCCTCATACAGTATAGGTACCTTCCCACTAAGTCTTAGGTAATGCTCTTCGTGGCTGAAATGTTGTATTGTGTTGTCATCGATCACCACATATGGTTCAATGTCTTCTTCTTCTTCTTCAGGTATTCCTTCGAGTTCTTTCTGGTTCCATACATCATAACTGATGGCACATTTAGAATGAACAACATAGCCAGGACACCTCTGACAAGAAAACCCTCCATATTTCCAATCCACCTCCTTGCGACAAACTCCGCAGACAGAATTCATAGCCCCGTCACCAAGAACAGAAGTACGAGAAATACGGTGATCATGTCGATTGATGTTAATGACGCGTGGAAGTTTAAGACATTCTTGATGGATTATGAAACCACATGGAACACATATGTAGGGGCTTCGATCTCCTTTCAACCCGCAAGCATTACAAGTAAAAGAATCGAGTCTTTGAAGGAGGGTGAGTTGGTGATCATGAGCTTTCAAATCCACAACAGATTGCGGTGGCGGATTCACAACACAAGGCCAATCCAATGTGAAGTTACAAGAAGAACAATGATAAAACAATTCTTTATCAACCTTTCTTCCGCAAAGACGACATTTACCATCAGAATAGTTTGGTGGTGGACCAGTGCGGAGCTTAAGAGGATGCAAGGAGTGATAAGGGTGGTTTACCTCTGGTTGATGATCTAGTGCTGCTGGGTGCCATACACATTCCACATGGAAGGATACATCACATTCTTCACATTTGTACGGAAGTCCATAAGAAAATCCTAAATGTCCAAAAGTCTTCCCGCATTTAGCAGAACAGTTGAACAAGGTCTTCTTCTTGACAAGTGTGAGCTTGTGGGGGTGCGTCTCAAAATTGTCAATAACATCTGGTGGTGGGTACTTGGCACAGTGTAGATCCACGTCGAAGTCGCATCCGTCACAACAACGATAGCACAGATTCTGGATTTGACTTCCACATAGATCACATGTGTGACCTCGTTTTTCTTGAAGCCGGAGAGTGTGATCGGGGTGAGATGGGTGGTGGTCGATGAATTCAGAGAGTTCGTCGCCACACTTCTTGTGCACGAAGAAATCACAGAGTTTACAATAGTAGCCATCACTCTGAGGTTCAAAGCAATCACAGCAATCACCTTTCCTCATATGATCATTCCAAGGCATCATAGGATGCTCGTGAAACAGTGGTAACAACACTCCTCCCTCAGATTCCATTTGGTAGTCAGTATACGAAGAGATAGGGGAAGAAGATGGGTAAATCTCAAAGTTAGATCTAAATTTCAAAGCTATGTTAGATCGTTAGTCTCAAAGGCATTCTTAAAAAATGATACTGTATAGACTTACTTTTTACTTTTTGGTGGTCATTCAATAACAATTAAAATAGTTATCATGGTTGATTAGTTAACTATATTTAGGACAGAACCCAACAACTACAACTAATGGGAAATACTTTTCGTACAACTTTTCATTATTATATGGGATGGGGACAAGTGAGATTTTGTAAGTGCTCTAGCTTTTGTATTAGTATATTTTGAGTATTGAATAAATAGCTATTCCAAAGGTATATATTGAGCTTAATCCTATAAATAAGTAAATGTGATTGATATTAACGGCTATGTAATTTACTGAGAGAGAGAGGTGTCAGTTTCTCTGTGCGCCAAGACTCCTTACACTTTGCTTCATAATGATTGTCCAAGTCGCAACCACTGCAGGTTTCATCTTGTCAAATGGAATACAAGGGATGAGGGGTCACTTGATATATTCGTAACGTAAGGGATGAGACTTTACGATATACATTAATTCAAAACAGCACTTATATTCACAAGTGATTTTGGTCACCTAAGCAAACGCCTCAAACACAACTTGGTACAGAAGTTATTACTTATGTCTGGAAAACTTTAAGCTTAGGGAAGAGATCTGAACTCACAAAAGGACAAGTAAACTCATCGAAACAAGCCATCCTAATACGCTCCGGAGTCGCAGAAGTGTCCAAAGAAAACCATTCGCTGCCAAGACCCATCTCTGCTCTAGCCGCTTTGATCGCATCTTTACGATATCCCAACCACAAAAATCACAATAGTTATAACGTGATTCGTGTCGAAGCTCGAGACGGTGATCGGGGTGAGATGGGTGGTGGATGAATTGAGAGAGCTCGTCGTTGCCACATTTCTTGTGGACGAAAAAGTCACAGATTTTACAATAGTAGCCCTCACTCTGTGATTCATATCTCCCACAACAATCACCTTCCTCATATGATCATTCCACGGCATCATAGGATGCTCGTGAAACAATGGTAACAACACTCCTCCCTCAGATTCCATTTGGGAAAGAAGATGGGTACTCTCAAAGCTAGATCAAATTTTCAACGCAAGATTAGATGGTTAATCTCAAAGGCCTTCTTAAAAAAACAATAGACTTACTGTTCATATCTGACTTTTGGTGGTCATTTTAAAATAGTTAATCATTGTTGATTAATTAGTTCACTATATTTACTTATTTATGACAGAAACTGAGGGTATGACTGGTTTTCCCGCTACCACCCGCAAACGCAGCTTTTGCGGTTGGTAGCGGTTGTTGGCGTTTTGCAACAATTGCCCAAACCGCTCCAAACCGCTCCAAATCGCTCTAAACCTCATAAATTCAAAAGCTGGTTCCAGCTAGCGTTTGCGGTTGCGGGCGGTTGCGGGAGGATAATTTTTTTTTTTTCTAAAACAATTTAAATACAAAAATAAAATATTCAATAAAAAATTTAAATTAGAATTATAAAAATACTAAAATATATCTATTATATTTTAATTAATATTATAAAACTTTAAAATGAAAATATTTTCTGTAATTTTTAAAAAGTTTAAACTATAACTTTCTAAATATAAATTTTATATTTATTATAATATTATTATTTTTGATATTTTATAATGATATAAAATGTAAATATTGTTAATTTATTATTTAACCGCTGTTGCGTTTGGTAGCTAACCAGTCATAAGTATCCCGCAAACGCACCAATTTCTAACCGCAGAACCAGTCGTATAAATCTTTTAAAACCGTTAGAAACCGCAACCACCCGCATCCGCAAACTCCCGCAGCCGCAACCGCAACCGCTGCGGTTGAACCAGACAATACAACTAATGATAAAATTATTTTTTCTTTTCTCGTAGAACTTGTCGATATATGGGATGGTTGCATGTGATGATAATAATTGCACTAGCTGTACATTAGTATATTGAATAAACAGCTATTCCAAGGTATATGCCGTGCCTAATCCTATTAAATAAGTAAACGTGATTGATAAAGTCAGTTCTCAGTTTCTCTGTGTGCGCCAAAACGCTAAGTTGCAACCACTACAGGTTTTATCTTCGTCCATATGAATGTACGTAATACAAAGGAATCCCTAAGGGAGGAGACTTGACGGTATACATATAATTCAAAACAACACTTCCTGAATAGACAGTGAATTTGGAAACATAAGCCAAAGTCTCAAACACTACTTGGTACAGAAGTTACTGCTTATGTCGGGAAAATCGTTGAGATTACCCTCCTCATGTCTCAAACACTAAGCTTTGGGCAGAAATCTAAACTCACAAAAAGGACAAGTAAACTCCTCGAAACAAGCCATCCTGATACGTTGCGGAGTTGCAGGAGTGTCCAAAGGGAACCATTTCCTGCCAAGACCCACTTCAATCTGATTGAGCAATGGCACACGGTAGCTTCCTCATATCATTGAAAGACATCATAGATGCTCGTGATACAAGCATTTAATAGTCATCTTCACTTGTCTTCCTTAACAACATCTACTGGTTTCGCTTCCTCCTTGACGGCTTCATCTTTCTTGTCTCCTGGTTTTGCCAATTCTTCTGGAATTACAAAAAGCATTTTTCATTACGTATTTACAACTAATGACACAAACCTGAGAAACACCAAGTCTGAAAAAAAAATGATTCCTTAAGACTAGTTAACATCATCTCAAATGCGATATGAACAAAAAAAATCCAACTAGGCAAAGTGCTCTCAGTTGATCAAGAAGATGTGACACAAACATAGACTAAGAAGATCTTTATAAACCCTTATACCTACTCATCATCACTGTTTTCAAACTCTTCCATTCCACCCATTCCATCAAAGTTCTGCAAGGAAAAGAATCGACCATGAAGTCAATTTTCAAAAGCCAGATGTCTTTGATGCAAAAGATTAGTCAGCATTCTAGAAACAAACCGAGAAATCCATTCCATCCACTCCTCCCATATCCATATCTCCGGCACCTAAATCAAATCAAAAACAAAAAAAAAAGCAGAAACGAGTTAACACCTCCACAACTTTATATAAAATGCAACGAGTGAACATACACAAGAATAGCTATACAAGCTTTAAAGATGAAGGCTAACCAGAGCTATTCACTTATCCCAATCAACCTTCACATAGTGCGGCCCTTTCCCTCCACGGATCAGCTTGTTCCACCTCTCAGGCTCTGCTTTCTCTATTATGCAGAAGATGCTTCTTACTCCAATGTTAATCTTGCTTTCCTGAAAAATCAAAGAAGCTTTTTAGAGCAAGGCATCAGATGAAACAATTAAGACCAGGCTAGTAAACGAATCCCCACCTCTACATTGACTTTATCGTGAAGCTCGAGTTTAAGTTCATAACTCGATTAACTTTGGTCTCCTTGGAATCCGCTAATACTACGGTGAGGAAGATCTTCTCAGTGGTCTCGGCCCACTTCACTTCAGGATGGCCGACTGCAAAACACACATGATAAAGCAATCACCTTTCAAGACACAAAGAACATAACAAAAGAGAAAACACCAAAAACACCAAACATGTAAAGTAACTGTCATCTGATACAATAAAATTAACTGGGAACTTCAATTAATACCAAAACAATAAAATCAAATTTATAACACAAGCTTAAACCTTAAACCCTAATCAAAAACCCTAATTTGCTTCTCCGGATTCCTCAGGGAAACAATGATAGCTTAGCTTTAAATCGACCGATACTATTAAGAATCAAGACAAACCCACTAGGGATTCTTATCTACCTCATGTTTAATGGATGAAGCTCGGAGAGAAGAACCCTTAGAGAAGAGAGAAGAAGCGACGTAAAAACTAGTTCACCAAAAATTCTTGTTTGCTAAGAAAACAGTTCACCTTTTCTTATAACAAACCTTATGGACAAGTCATAAGTAGATTAGGGAGATCAACTCATAGTGGAAATGAACTTGTCCAAGTAAGAATTATAGGAAACTAAAACGAATAAAACGACTGCAAACACACATGATAAAGCATATCACCTTTCAAGAACATAAGCAAACATAACAAAAGAGAGACACCACACCAAACCAAACAGGTAAAGTAACTGTCATCTGATTCAAATACCATTAACTTGGGAACTTCAATTAATACCAAAATAATAAAACCAAGTTTATAAAACAAGTTTAAACCCTAAAACCCTGAATCCAACAGCTCTAAGAAGATGATGATGGAGTCATGAAAAGGGATTCTTAGTCTAGAGAAGTGACGCAAAGATTAGACTCTTTTTTTTTTAGAGAAATTAGGACTCCTACCAAAGAACTTTAGGCTATTTAGCTATTTACCAATTATCACTATTCAGACCACTGTGTATTTTTATCTGTGACACTGCTGACCCCTACATATATATTATAACGTACTCTACAATTGTATATAGGCAAAATCCAACACTAAGATTTGCTATGATCTTATCTTCTATCCTAATATCTCTTTCCCATGTCAAATCACCGTGAGTTCTCTCTCTTAACTCTCCTAATTGTTACAAACTTTTTCAAAATTCAAAATCAATAGCTTTCTTTCTCTTTCATCTTTCCTTTGCAAAAATATTTCTCTTTCTCGCCTAGAAACTATTTCTTCTTGAAAATTTCCAAAACTTGTTGTTTGGGAAACTTGAAAATGGAGAACAACGATGGGCAATCACCAACATGTCTAATATTGAAGAGAATTTTCGCCATTGTAGAAGAACCAGTTAGGATTACACCATAGCGTAAAACATGTGGGACTCGGAAGATTGATGAAGTGTTTTTCTATGTTGCTATTATCTTTTGGATGTGATAGATAGAAATAGAAACAAAACCTCATAGAACAGTTTCTATTGATGACAACCACAGCCTCGTATCCAAGACTAGCTCGACAAAAGAGAGCCTTCTTGAAGACATCTCGCTTACTGCCAATTTATGGATCATCATCAAAAACTATCAAGTGAGACCAAGTTCTGATAAAAGTTGAATTGAATTTTGCTTTTGTCTCTGAGAAGTTAGTGGATCTCAGGCTTCTTACTATGCATCTTGGATCTAGGGAACACGACTTTGAGTCTTTTATATCTCATAAAGAAGAAGATGAAAGAAATTTTTGGTAATGATGATGATGATAATTTGTCTGAGAAGGTATTGGAGTTGGATCCAGGGAACACGTCTTTGAGAACATATATTTAGCCGTGTAAATAATATTATATCAATTAGTTTTGACGAGGAAATGACGAGAAACATTTAACGAGTATTTTACGAGGAATCATTTACGAGGAAAAGTTTACGACCATTTTACGAGGAAATCATTTCGTGGTTGTTACGTATATTTTGCGAGGAAACTCTTTCAAGGTATTTACGTGTAGGTTACGAGGAACTATTTTCGAGGTATCTACGAGGTATTATAGCGACGTCCTTACGTGGAATATTGACGTGGTCTTTACGACGAATCGTCCTACTTCGTCTTTACGACGAAATATATTCCTCGCTAAGTTACGGCGAATTAGCGAGGAAATATGTGTTACGACAGACGTGTAACGAGCAAACGCGTTTCCTCGCTAATTCGTCGTAAAGCCTCTTTTACGACGAATTAGCGAGGAAAACCGTCCTCGTTAAGATTATGTTTTCTTGTAGTGTCTGGTTAAAAGGTCTAATATATGTGCAACACATATTTGTTAGTCGGCTAAACTATTTTTTTTACTTAGAATGCCATATTTTGTGCCCATATAGGTGTTCGAAAACATCAAAATACAGCTTTTCACCATTTCTGATTACTAAAACCAGTTACCCGGCTAAATTAAAAATTTCTTGTATAATTTGTTATTTAACCATTAATAAATTTGTTAGCTAGCTAATTATCATATTATCATATCTCTATTTGTGAGGGTTATGAGACCTAATCTCTAACTTTAAGTGAAACCCTTGGGTTCTGCAGGTGGAATGAGAGGTGTTGTCTAGACGCGTTGTCTTGATCGTTGAGTAACCCGAGGAATCTCCAGGATGTAAAAAAATGAAAGACAATGAAGTTCAAGAGATAAAATGCTTCATTTTGTTTGAGAATTTATTGGTGATTGGTATAAGTGCTTTTCCTCATTTAAACTCGATCATCCATAGAGAATCATCACCATGACTTAACAACGAAGCCCGCTCAAATCTGAGTAGCAGCGGTGGAGATCTTCCTTCTCCATGCATGTTGCGTTGAGCTTCCGGTGAGACATATTAACCGAACAGAATTCAGAACCCCATTTTCTTTAATTAATTCTATAGATAGAAAAGAGTAAAAAAAAAAGATACACAACAATCTATGGAATGAGATCTACTCCGGACAAAGGAAATTTTATTACCCATATGAAACAAGATGATTCAGATGAAGAACAAAATATATTTTACAAACTGATAGGAGATCAGAGTAAAAGAAAAAAACAGTGCTTTCACTTTCTCAAAAATACATAGAATTGAAAGAAAGAAAACATGTCTAATTCCTTTTCACTCGATGACGACAAAATAATGAGAGAAACCCCAAATATAATTTAACACATATCTTTACAAATCTTTTTATTATCCTTTTAATTTATTTCCAATCTTTTGCAAATCTAAAGAAATCGTGTCTGCCAGCTAGTTATTGTATGTACCCTACCACAGAAAAGTCGATTGAATAATCACTAAGGACACTATCGTCATTAAACTCCATCCACCAACCTTATGTTTTACTGTTTTTGGTAGATACTTAATTTCACACTCTTCCTTTGTTTTCTACCAAATTAGCTCTTTTTTTTTACTAGCTTTGATCTGTAAAAGCTCCACATAGATTGTGCGTAGTACTCGAAGTGGTTTTCCTGTACGAGCTAGTGTACAAGACGTTAGGTGCGTCACGATGAATAAACGGTGGGAGATTCAAAGGCTGGGGCTTTTACAGATCTAACGGTTAATAATAATATGAACGGTTTGAGTAAACAGTAATGAAGGCATTCAAATTTTGACTGAGCAAAACTGGAGCCACAGGATTTTATTTAGCACCAAACTCTTCTTGCCTTTGTGCAACGTTAAGGAAGTAGAAGGATAACAGTTGTTTATTTCAGGCATAGTAGTCAATGTTTTTTTGGCTCTTACAAAATCACAGCTTAATTTTGCATCATTAGAATCACTAATCATCGCCATTTTCCCATGGATGGTTTCTTCCTTTCAGGGCGTGGATACAGTGATCTCACTCACACAGTATCCAGCAGTATTCCCATGGATTATGATAGCGTCCAAAGAGTCTTTCTTCTTCTATTCTTGAATAGCCGCTGACAACACAAAAGAATGGTGATAATGTGTTGGGACAACACTTTTTTTTTAGTCCCGTAGAATCTGTAGAATCTGTTATTCGCTAGAACATGATTAACCCGGAGTTCTTAGAGTAGAGTTCTTAGTAGAAGTTAAAAAACTGTTTTTTAACTTCCGGTAAGAACTCCACTCTAAGAACTCCGGGTTAATCATGGTCTAAGAAACTAAAAACTAGTAAATATCTTGCCTCCATGAACCTACTTTATTACACTTTATAGTGCTCAATTAAAACTCAACCACCAAAACTCTTGTTTGCTAAGAAAACAGCTCGCATTTTTTTATAGCAAACCTTATGGATAAGATAAGTAGATTAGGGAGATCAACCCATAGTGGAAATGAACTTGTCCAATGAAGAATATAAGAAACTAAATGAATAGATATCTTGCCTCCATGGCCTACTTTTTTTACACTACATTTTTAATGTATGTCTCTGAGGTTCCAAGCAGACCATGACTCCATTTAAAGAATTATACACAATGAAGAGAGCAATAGTATGTCTCTGAGTTTCCAAGCACCTTGAGGTAGATAGGGTACATGCAACGATACTCACACCAGCTGCAAAATGGGCGAGTTACACTATTATTCAGCACCACCTCAAATGATCTTTTCCAAAACTCTGCTATGCTTGGTGGTTGCGTCTCGAAATTGTCAATAACATTTGGTGGTTGGCGCTTGGCACAGCCAAGGTCCACGTCAAAGTCACACAGCTCACAACGATACCACCGAGTCCACCCATGCCGCCAAGTCCTTCCATACCTCCCATTCCACCAAAGTTCTGCAAGAAGAAATAATCGAGAATGAAGTCAATTCTCAAAGCTTATATATAAAAAGAAGATAGACAATATTCAAAAGCTAGAAACAAACCGAGAAATCCATTCCACCCATTCCTCCCAAATCCATATCTCCAGCACCTAAATCAAAACAAAACGACAACGACAAACGTGTTAACACCTCCAGAACTTTATAGAAAAACAAGCTTTAAGACGAATGCTAACCAGCGTTGCCTTCGTCATCCTCATCTACCCACTTATCCCAATCAACCTTAACATAGTGCGGCGCTTTCCCTCCACGGATCAGCTTGTTCCACCTCTCAGGCTCTGCTTTCTCTATTATACAGAAGATGTTTCTTACTCCAATGTTAATCTTGCTTTCCTGAAATATCAAAGAAACTTTTTAGAACAAGGCAAAAGATGAAACAACTAAGATCCAGGTTAGTCTACTGATCCCCCCCACCTCTACATTGACTTTATCGTGAAGCTCGAGTTTAAGTTCATAAACGTGGTTCTCATGACCAGCTTTCGCAGAATAAGACGATGATGATGGAGTCATGAAAGGGATTCTTATCTACCTCATGTTTAATGGATGAAGCTTGGAGAAAGAAGAACCCTTAGAGAAGAGAGAAGAAGCGACGTAAGAACTAGTGTACAGAACATTAGGTGGATCGCAACTAATTAACGGTTAAGATGAACGGTTTGAGAAGACAGATTTCTCTTTACCAAAAATTTCAGAGGGTTACTGTCAGTTAAAAGGAGAAACTCAACCATGCACCAAAAATTCTTGTTTGCTAAGAAAACAGTTCACCTTTTGTCATAACAAACCTTATGGATAAGTCATAAGTAGATAAGGGAGATCAACTCATAGTGGAAATTAACTTGTCCAAGTATGAATTATAAGAAACTAAAACGAATAAACATCTCGCCTCCATGGCTTACTAATATTTATTACACTTTATAGTTATGATTGTTCATTTCGCCTTACCTCTTCCAATATCGAACTTTAACACCAGAGCAATCAACAGAGCAAAAGTATATCTCTGGGGCTCCGAGCAACTTGAGGTTGATAGGGTACATGCAACGAGAGTCACACCAAATGCAAAATGGGCGAGTTACACTATTATTCAGCACCGAAATGCACAAGAAACGGGGCAAAGGTATGTCTCTGAGGTTCTTCCAAGCAATTTGAAGTAGATAGGGTACTTGCAACGATCCTTACACCTCTTGCAAAACGGACGAGTTACACTATCATTGAGCCCCACCTTATACGATTTGCCCCAAAATTTTGCTACGCTTCTTGGCATAAACATCTTTCCTCATCGATGAAAAAAAAGTGCGCAAGTAACAGAGCAAATGTATGTCTCTGAGGTTCTTCCAAGCAACTTGAAGTAGATAGGGTACATGCAACGATCCTTACACCTCTTGCAAAACGGACGAGTTACACTATTATTCAGCACCACCTCATACGATTTGCCCCAAATCTTTGCTACGGTTCTTGGCATGAGCCCTGTCGAGTCTCCGAGCACACATTCTCTATGCAAACTAGCCCGCTGATCTTTACACGTGTAGAACCATTCCTTTGAATCGGTTTCTTTTTCACAGATGTCACACCAATATTTACCACTTGCCTCCTCTTCTTCGCCATAGCACAGTGAGAGAGGATGATCGTCTACTCTGTGCTTTACCACTTTTGGTTGAGTGGCGCATTTGAAGCACAATACAAATCCACAATCACCTTCAATGCACCTGAGGACATGTCGTTCTTGTATATTGCAACCATTGCATATCTTGTCATCGTTTTCTGTGGGAATGTAATATAAGGGATGGTGGGGATGACTTGGATGGACAAATGGCTCCGAAATTGAACCGCACAAGACATCTAACTCCTTATACCCATCCTTGTACATGAAACCATTGGACAATCGAGAGCAAGCATCACAATTGAAGACTTCTAGGTCCTTGTTTGTAACTAAAGTGAGCCGTTCATTGTGTAGTACATGTCGTCTCCTTTTAAGACATTCAGCACAATTCTGATGTAGAGAAAAATCACAATCCACACAGCCATAAAAAGATTGAAGACCGATGGGATGGGTGCATGCGCTGCATCGTTTGTTCTCCTCGTACAAAACACCATTCCCACAAATTCGTCTTAGGTAATGCTCTTTGTGGCTGAAATGTTGTATTGTGTTTTCATCTATCACCACATATGGTTCTGTATCTTCTTCTTCTTCGGGTACTCCTTCGAGTTCTTTCCCGTTCCACACATCATTTCTGGTAGCACATTTAGAATGAACGACATAGCCAGGACACCTCTTACAAGAAAACCCTCCACAAGTCCAGTCCACCTTCTTGCGACAAACTCCGCATACAGAGTCCACAACACCAAGAAGCAAAGTACGAGAAACACGGTGATCATGGCGATTGATGTTAATGACACGTGGAAGGCCAATACAGTCTTGATGGATCATGAAATCACATTGAACGCACATGTAAGGGCTTCGATCTCCCTTGAGACCGCAAGCATTACACGTAAAAGAAAGCAGTCGTGGAAGAAGGGTGAGTTGGTGATCATGAGCTTTCAAATCCACAGCAACTTGTGGTGGCGGGTGCAGAACACAAGGCATATCCAGTGTGAAGTTGCAAGAAGAACAATGATAAAACAATTCTTTGTCAACCTTTCTTCCGCAAAGACGACATTTACCATCAGAATAGTCCGGTGGTGGACCTGTGAGGAGCTTAAGAGGATGCAAGGAGTGGTAAGGGTGGTTTACCTCTGTCGGATGATCTAGTGGTTTTGGGTGCCATACACAATCCACGTGGAAGGATACATCGCATTCATCACATTTGTAAGGAAATCCTTCACTATGCTTCCCGCACTTAGCAGAACAGTCAATTTCAGTCCGTTTCTTGACAAGTGCGAGCTTGTGGCGGTGCTTCTCAGAATTGTCTATAACCTCTGGTGGTGTGTACTTGAAGCAGCGTAGATCCAAGTCGAAGTTACATATATCACAACGATAAGATAGAAACAAGATTCTCCTATCACATAAATCACATTTGGTGTTCAAACCTGAAAAACGTGAACGAAGCTTGAGTGTGTGATTGGGGTGATATGGGTGGTCGATAAACTGAGAGACCTCGTCGTCGCCACATTTCTTGTGCACAAAAAGGTCACATACTTTACAATAGTATCCATCGCTCTGAGATTCAAAGTATCCACAACAATCACCTTTCCTCAGATCATTCCAAGGGATCATAGGATGCTCGTGGATCTTTCGTAACGATACTCTCTCAGATTCCATTTTGCTCTCTCGTATACTCAGTGGAAGAAAGAAGAAGGAAGGGGTTGAATATGTGTCTCGTTACTCAAAGAAAAACACTCCCCTCATATTCCATTTGGTCGCGTGCTAAGTGTGCATCTCTTTCTCTGGCCCACTCAAATTCTATCCCCTCTCTCTTTTTTTTTTTTTTTTTTTCAAAATTCTATCCCCTGTCCTGTAATAGCTATGATTTTACAATAGTAGCCCTCACTCTGTGATTTATATCTCCCACAACAATCACCTTTCCTCATAACAACACTCCTCCCTCAGATTCCATTTGGGGAAGAAGATGGGTACTCTCAAAGCTAGATCAAATTTTCAACGCAAGATTAGATGGTTAATCTCAAAGGCCTTCTTAAAAAAACAATAGACTTACTGTTCATATCTGACTTTTGGTGGTCATTTTAAAATAGTTAATCATTGTTGATTAATTAGTTCACTATATTTACTTATTTATGACGGAAACTGACAATACAACTAGTGATAAATTCTTTTTTCTTTTCTCGTAGAACTTGTCGATATATGGGATGGTTGCATGTGATGATAATAATTGCACTAGCTGTACATTAGTATATTGAATAAACAGCTATTCCAAGGTATATGCCGTGCCTAATCCTATTAAATAAGTAAATGTGATTGATACTAACGGCTATGCAATTGACTGACAAAGTCAGTTCTCAGTTTCTCTGTGTGCGCCAAAACGCTAAGTTGCAACCACTACAGGTTTTATCTTCGTCCATATGAACGCACCGTTTTGGTAACACACGGTGATTGGCGATTTTGAGGCGATACGCGACCTAGGGTTCTCAGCATGATTTCGGTGCCGCCGCCGGTCTCATCGGGCACAGATCCGCCGTCGGAGGATCAGAATGACGCGTCGAAAGGGAATGGGAACGGTGACTCTTCGGGGAAGGTACATGGAAGTAAGGAACGTGCTCCAAAAGCTGCATCGTGGGTTGATGTAGCTCAGGAGAAAAAAGCTTTGAGGAGATACAATCTCGACATCACGAATCTGGAAGGGCAACTCAGTGTAGAGATTCCAGATGAAGTGGTCGTCAACGTGAACCCACTTTGGGAGGATTTTCTGATAGGGAATTTTTTGGATTCTGCGCCTCACATCGCTAGAATCCATGCCGTGGTAACACAAAATCTGGAGAGAAGGAGAAAAGGGGCAACTTGTAGAGGTGTACGAAGTCGATTCTACCACAATGAAGTTCCGAGTCCCAGACCCACAAATGAGAGCTCGGATTCTACGAAGGGGGATGTGGAGTATCGGAAACATTCCTCTAGTGGTAACGAAATGGACTCCAGAGGAGCTAAAAGAGAAACCGGAGATCACATCAATCCCAATGTGGGTCTACCTAAAGAACGTTCCTTTGAACATGTTCTCATGGGAGGGCATGAGCTTTATCACAAGCGCAGTAGGACACCCGGGGAAGCTTCATCCTGAAACAGCATCGTGTTCCAATTTCAAGCTTGCAAAAATCTTTGTGAACGCGAATTTGTCCAAGGAGTTGCCAAAGAAAATCAACTTCACAAAGAATGGGAAAGCTACTACGGTTGAGTTCATCTACCTGCGACTACCAGTCCGCTGTCACACCTGCAGCAAATGGGGGCACATGGAGAAAGCTTGTATCATGAACAAAAAAAGAAGAAACACAAAAAACAATTAATGAGATAATAGAGGAAGGGTATGCAAGGGAGAAGGCTAAAGAGCATTTGGCTATCATGGAGGGAAATAAGGAAATTCTAGAAAGTGGAAGTGGAAATGGAATGGAAATGCCAGAGCAGATAGAGGTTGAGAAAGTGATAGAAGATATTGAAGAGGGTGAAGTGGTAGCGGGTTGGTCTGATGTATCACCAGGGAAAGTCAGTAACAGCCCCAAGATATCACCAGAATATGGTCAGGTCAAAACCGCATCGCGCTTCAATGCTCTGAATCAAGTAGACGAGAATGGCGATTTGGTGGATCAGGAAAAAGAATCAGAGAATGAAAAGGGAAACTCAAGCGAAGAAGAGGAAACAGTGGCTGAAGTGGAGACAATGGGAGAAAACCCCACAACTCCAGAAAGAAAGGGTGATCATAGTGAAGAGAATAACAACTTGGTGACAGAGCAAGGGAAATATTTGGAATCTGTGGAAGAGAAAAGCTTGAGGTCTTCACTTCCAAGAGCTTCAAAAACAAATCATAAAGTGCTATCTGAAGGCGTTGGAAAGGAAATAGAGAACCCAGCTACACTGGAAAAAAGGTCTCGCAAATCTTTTCAATGACTAGTTTCTTCTGGAACGTGAGAGGCTTTAACAAGGCCGCAAAAAACACCGTTGTACATAGCTGGATTCAGAATAAGGGGCTTCAGTTTGGAGCATTACTAGAAACTAGAGTAAAGGAGAGCAAGTCGAAGCGAATAATTTCATCAGCTTTTCCGGGCTGGTCTTGTGTAAATAACTATGAGCATAGTAGGAAGCGAAGAATATGGGTAGTTTGGAACCCTCAAACGAGGGTGACTCCAGTTTTCAAGTCGGATCAGATCATCACGGTGTCGGTTCTCATGGAGGGTGAGACAGAAGAATTCCTCTGCTCCTTTGTCTATGCAGAGAACCTAGCAGAGAGGAGAAATGAACTATGGGAGGATCTCAAAGCTCATCAGGATTCACCTATGTTCCGCAATAAGGAATGGGTCATCATGGGAGATTTCAATGAAATCCTCGAAGGAGACGAACACTCAAACCACCAAGACGCAGGGCTATTTACGGCTGGTATGAGAGACTTTGAGGAGGTAGTTCAACATTGCAAACTTACAGACATGGGGTAGTTTACGTGGTGTAACAAGCGCTATGAGGGTATCATTTGTAAAAAACTGGACCGGATTCTGATCAACGAAGCTTGGTTAAATCAGCGCACTCAAGCTTATGGAGTATTTGAGGCAGGAGGCTGCTGAGATCATCTCAGAGGAAGATTCCATCTAAAGCCGGAGGCAGTGGGCAAGAGGAAGCCTTTCAAGTTTTCAAATGCTCTAGCTGACATGCCAGAGTTCCTTGAAGCCGTTAAAGAATTCTGGAGAGATACACAACCGCTATTTATCTCAACTTCAGCGCTTTATAGGTTCCAAAATCCTTAAAAGCTCTGAAGCCAAAGATCCGAGCTCTGAGCAAATCAAAGTTGGGCGAGCTAACAAAGAAGGTGAAGGAAGCTTACCTGGATCTTTGCGACAAGCAGGAGAAGCTGCTACGGAATCCATCACATGAGAATGCGCAAGCTGAGATGGTAGCAAATGAAAGATGGCAAAGAGTTTCAGGCATCGAGGAGAAGGTTCTGAAGCAAAGGTCAAAGCTTCACTGGTTACAAGTAGGAGATCACAACAACAAGGCTTTTCATAATGCCGCAAAGGTCAGAGAAGTAAGAAACGGTATTAGGGAAATTAAATATCCAAATGGTAGAGTGGTTTCTTCGCAGGATGAAATAAAAACTGAGGCTGAGAGGTTCTTCAAAGAGTTTCTCACCACAGAACCATCAGACATTCGAAGCAAAACAGTTGAGGAGTTGCAGGAGATCCTTCCTTTCAGGTGCAGTAACGAAGAGAGGTCACTACTCACAAAGCCAGTGACAGAAGACGAAATTCGAGAGGTGATTTTTCAAATGCCGAGCAACAAATCACCAGGGCCTGATGGATTCACAACGGAATTCTTCAAGGCTTCATGGAGTGTTATCGCAAAAGACTTCACAGTCGCGGTGCAATCCTTCTTTAGCAAGGGATTTCTGCATAAAGGTCTAAATTCTACAATTCTGGCTCTTATACCTAAAAGAGAAACTGCAGTGGAGATGAAAGACTATAGGCCGATTTCCTGCTGCAACATCCTGTATAAAGTGATCTCCAAGATTATCGCAAACAGACTTAAAGCCACGCTTCCTCAGTGCATCTCTCATAACCAGTCAGCGTTCGTAAAGGACAGGCTGCATGTGGAGAACCTCTTGCTGGCTACAGAGATAGTGAAGGACTATCACAAGGAAGATATAACCCCACGGTGCGCAATGAAGATCGACATTGCCAAAGCTTTCGACTCTGTTCATTGGAAGTTCCTCCTGAACACGCTGAGAGCTCTGAACATACCAGAGGAGTTTATACACTGGATCGAGTTGTGCGTCTGCACGACATCCTTCTCAGTGCAAGTCAACGGGGAGTTAGCTGGATTTTTTCAGAGCACAAGAGGCTTGAGACAAGGGTGTGCACTCTCTCCTTATCTCTTCGTTATTTGCATGAATGTTCTGTCTCATATGTTAGACAAAGCAGCTGAGAGGAAGCATATCGGCTACCACCCGCGTTGTCAGAACATTATGCTCACACACTTGTGCTTTGCGGACGACCTTATAGTGTTCACTGATGGTTCAAAGCGCTCCATCGAAGGGGTTCTCAGGATTTTTGAAGAGTTTGCAGAGGCATCGGGGTTGAAGATTAGCCTTGAGAAATCTACGTTGTACATAGCCGGTACTACATCAAACGAAGCGGAGGACATTCTCAGAGATTTTCCTCTTGTCTCCGGTCAGCTACCAGTTAGATATCTGGGACTCCTTCTCCTGACAAAGCGTATGACAGTCCACGACTACCTCCCTTTGGTTGAGAGAGTCCGAAAGCGAATGAAGTCTTGGACTGGGAGATTCCTATCACACGGAGGTCGCCTGCAACTCATAAAGTCAATCATCACAAGTCTCACAAACTTTTGGATGCAAGCTTTTAGGCTCCCGAGCAGTTGTCTAAGCGATATTGAAAAATTATGCTCAGCGTTTCTGTGGTCAGGGCCAGACTTGGAAACTAGCAAAGCAAAAGTTAGCTGGAAGGATGTCTGTCTGCCAAAGCAAGAAGGAGGACTGGGTCTGAGACCTCTTAAGGAGGTAAACAAAGTTCACGCCTTAAAACTAATATGGAGAATTCTGTCCTCTCGAAATTCGCTTTGGGTCCGGTGGGTGCAGTGTTATCTGATTCGAAAGGGATCGTTCTGGTCAGTGAGTATGAACTCAACCTCGGGATCATGGGTATGGTGTAAATTACTGAAACTATGCGATCTTGCGAAACAGTTTTTCAGAAGAGAAGTGAGGAATGGAAGAGAAACCTCCTTCTGGTATGACTCGTGGTCGAAGCTTGGCTGCTTGAAGGATGAGATAGGAGAACGAGGGTGCATTGCTCTGGGCATATCTGATAAGGCTGTTGTTGCAGATGTCCTGAGTAAGCACCGAAGAAGACGACACCGTGAGAGTCGTCTGAATGAGATTGAGAATGAATTAGAAGCGCTTAGGAATGGAGTCAGTGGGGAGGAGGATATTCCTCTTTGGAAACAGAGAGATGGGAAGTATGCAAGTGTTTTCTCTGCAAAGAAAACATGGCTGCAGTTGCGATCGGCTCAGGCAGTCTGTGAGTGGAGTCAAGGGGTATGGTTCACACAGTACACACCGAAATATTCTTTCCTCGTATGGGTTGTACTCCGACAACGACTGCAGACATGTGATAGGATAAACCGGTGGAACGCTACAGCAAACACAGCCTGTGTGCTCTGTGATGCAGCTGATGAAACCTGCCACCATCTCTTATTCAGCTGCAACTACTCAAGACAAATCTGGAAATCACTGGCTGGTGGGATTCTCCAGAATGCGTTCACTACATCTTGGAATGACGTTGTAGAGATCATCTCCAACACAAGCCTGCCACCGACGAAGAAGTTCCTTATCCGCTACACCTTTCAAGCTACGGTACATGCGCTGTGGAGAGAGCGAAATCCCCGTAGACATGGAGAACAGCCACAAACTGTGAATGTCATCACCAAGTTTGTAGATAAAACAATCAGACTCAGGCTACTCTCAGTCAAGGGGCTGGGGCAAAAGTATCTTGAGGAGAGCTTGACCACTTGGTTTGCAACAAGAGAGAGACCACCATGAAGCACTTGATGTACAAAGTTTTGATTAAATAAAATTTACATTCATTTAAAAAAAAAAAAAATGTACATAATACAAGGGAATCCCTAAGGGATGAGACTTGACGGTATACATAATTCAAAACAACACTTCCTGAATAGACAGTGAATTTGGAAACATAAGCCAAAGTCTCAAACACTACTTGGTACAGAAGTTACTGCTTATGTCGGGAAAACCTGTGAGATTACCCTCCTCATGTCTCAAACACTAAATGTAGAGAAATTCAAACACTGATGGAGATTGCGCTTGGGCTTTGCGACTTTGCACAATAACTCATAAAGTGATTTTGGTCACACAATAGATCGTAGCTTGACACAGAAGTTACGGTTTATGTCGGGGAAACCTGTGATTTTGGTGTCGATATGTAAAGTTTACCACCTGATGAAACTGAAAAGTATCAAACACTAAGCTTGGGGGCAGCAATCTGAACTCACAAAAGGAGCAAAAGAGTCCCAATTTCCATGGTAATTAACTTCACGATTTCCTTCTATAGTAGTTTATAGAGAAATGCTTTGATAAACAATCATTTTCCACCCAAGAGAAGAGAGAGATACATCTTTCTTCCATGTTTGAATAGGCAGAGAGACAACACAAAGAATGGTGATGTGTAGGACAACAACACTCGGTTACACTATGATTCACAGTGATTGTTCTTTTAGTCCTCAAGAATTTGTTACCTATAAATTTATAAGAAAACAGCTCACCTTTTTTTTGAAAAATAAAAATAAGTTCGATAGAGATCATCAAATTCATAATGGAAGTGAACTTGTCCAAGGAAGAATATAAGAAACTTAAACCAATAAACATCACTCAAACCAAATTGCACAATAAACGGAGCAAAAGTATGTCTCTGAGGTTCTTCCAAGCAACTTGAAGTAGATAGGGTACATGCAACGAGACTCACACCAGCTGCAAAACGGAAAGGAATGGTTCTACACGTGTAAAGATCAGCGGGCTAGCTTGCATAGAGAATGTGTAGCACCATTCCTTTGAATCGGTTTCTTTTTCACAGATGTCACACCAATATTTACCACTTGCCTCCTCTTCTTCGCCATAGCACAGTGAGAGAGGATGATCGTCTACTCTGTGCTTTACCACTTTTGGTTGAGTGGCGCATTTGAAGCACAATACAAATCCACAATCACCTTCAATGCACCTGAGGACATGTCGTTCTTGTATATTGCAACCATTGCATATCTTGTCATCGTTTTCTGTGGGAATGTAATATAAGGGATGGTGGGGATGACTTGGATGGACAAATGGCTCCGAAATTGAACCGCACAAGACATCTAACTCCTTATACCCATCCTTGTACATGAAACCATTGGACAATCGAGAGCAAGCATCACAATTGAAGACTTCTAGGTCCTTGTTTGTAACTAAAGTGAGCCGTTCATTGTGTAGTACATGTCGTCTCCTTTTAAGACATTCAGCACAATTCTGATGTAGAGAAAAATCACAATCCACACAGCCATAAAAAGATTGAAGACCGATGGGATGGGTGCATGCGCTGCATCGTTTGTTCTCCTCGTACAAAACACCATTCCCACAAATTCGTCTTAGGTAATGCTCTTTGTGGCTGAAATGTTGTATTGTGTTTTCATCTATCACCACATATGGTTCTGTATCTTCTTCTTCTTCGGGTACTCCTTCGAGTTCTTTCCCGTTCCACACATCATTTCTGGTAGCACATTTAGAATGAACGACATAGCCAGGACACCTCTTACAAGAAAACCCTCCACAAGTCCAGTCCACCTTCTTGCGACAAACTCCGCATACAGAGTCCACAACACCAAGAAGCAAAGTACGAGAAACACGGTGATCATGGCGATTGATGTTAATGACACGTGGAAGGCCAATACAGTCTTGATGGATCATGAAACCACAATCAAAACATGCGTAAGGGCTTCGATCTCCCTTGAGGCCGCAAGCATTACAAGTAAAAGAATCGAGTCGTGGAAGAAGGGTGAGTTGGTGATCATGCACTTTCGGATCAACAAGAGATTTTTGTGGTGGGTTCAAAACACAAGGCAGATCCAAGGTAAAGTTACAAGAAGAACAATGATAAAAATTTCTATCAACCATTTCACCGCAAATACGACATTTACCATCAGAATACTCTGGTGGTTCACCCGTGAGGAGCTTAAGAGGATGGAGGGAGTGGTAAGGGTGGTTTACCTCTGGTGAGTAATTTAGCTTTGCTTCTTGGTGCCATACACAATCCACGTGGAAGGCTACATCGCATTCATCACATTTGTAAGGAAGTCCACCACGAGCCTTCCCGCATTTAGCAGAACAGTCGAACTCAGTCCTATTCTTGAGAAGTATGAGCTTGTGGGGATGGGTCTCAAAATTGTCAATAACATTTGGTGGTTGGAGCTTGGCACAATGTAGATCCAAGTCGAAGTCACACTCGTCACAACGGTAGAATAGCTTTGAGATTTTCCAACGACAAAAATCACAATAGTTATAACGTGATTCGTGTCGAAGCTGGAGAGTGTGATCGGGATGAGATGGGTGGTCGATGTATTCAGAGAGCTCGTCGTTGCCACATTTCTTGTGGACGAAAAAGTCACAGAGTTTACAATAGTAGCCGTCACTCTGTGATTCATATCTCCCACAACAATCACCTTTCCTCAGATCATTCCAAGGCATCATAGGATGCTCGTGAAACAATGGTAACAACACTCCTCCCTCAGATTCCATTTGCTCTCTCTCGTATACTAAAGAAGATGAAGAAGAAGGAAAGTTGAATAATGGAGATGTCTCTTGAATAATGGTGGGGTGCGTATCCTCAAAGCTATTATCTCTTTCTCTGGCCACTCAAACATTATCCCTTGCAAAAAAACGTGTCTCTGCTGCTATCAATAATTGCTGCTACAGTCTTTTTTTTTTTTTTTTTTCTTAGTGTAAGATATATCTGTTTGGAAAGTATACGGGGAAATTGAGCTAGAAAATTGACCTCACAAAGAAAAAACACATAATTCATTGCATAACCATTTTCCCTAACGTTTCTATATACAGCGTTAACTTTATAAATTAATACTATACTGCCCCTTCCTGAAACTAACCTGAAACAAAAAAAATTAATATTCTTAATTATTATATCTAAAAAGTAAAACGTGGTCTTACTAACTTCACATCTTTCCTTTTACTTCTTTGGTACCTTCTTAGTCTTGAATTCTCTCCGGTACGGCTTCAAGACGGTGCTTGAATGCGTCGAGGGAACCTTCACGACAAAGTCGAACAGCGGAAGAATAGTCACATAGTGTTTGCTGGGATTACAATATAAGGGATGACCAGAATGACTTGTACGGAAAAAAATGACTCAGAAATTGAACTGCACAGGACATCAAACTTCTCATCTCCATGCAGGTATCCGACACCGTTGGATATTCTCCTAGAAGCATCATCAACACCAAAAGAAACCAATCTTTTGCTTATAACTAAAGTAAGGCGTTCATTGTTCTACTATCTGCAAACCTTTGTAGGGAAAATAAATTAGTTTTTGAACAAAAAGACCATTTATAGACATTTAAAGCATATGTAAAAGAATGGTGAAGAACACTCATGTCATATTACTTTAAAAGTTAGATTTAGCAGACTGATGAAAGCCGGACATATGATCATAAGTATGAACAGAAATTTAAACCCTAAGAAGACGTAGCAAGTCTACAAACACTCTTAAGGTCATAACTTTCTTTTTTCTTTTGGTCAAAACTAACATCTTAAGATTGCAAGTTTTATCTAAACAGAGGGCATACCTTTTCAGGATTTTTAGAAACATGTATGTATCCTTCAAAAGATACAGAACCTCATGTACATACGCAGGTAAATAGATTATACAGCGAATGTTTTATGCTGAGAAAGAAAATGAATTAGACAAGGAAACGAACAACACTCTTTCTCTCTTCTGTACATAAATTTTATAAATTAAGAAAAAGGGACCAAAATCAGATTAAAAAAACCGAACAAATATCTCTGTCTCCTTCTCTCACTCTGTCTCATCTACATGAAGTAGCTCAAGGACGTCTTCTTCCTTGACCCTCCTTCTCCATACAGCTCATTCCATTGCTGAAGCTCGTTCATGTTTGATGAGTCTGTAGACACACTCGCACATACCTATATATATGTATTTGACATCATTTAGTCACTATTTTCAGATGTTACATAAGAACACAATGCCAAACCAATTTGAGTTTTTTTTAATACAATTACCTGTTCATGGGCAGCCTTGAAATCAGTCATTGTCAGTGGACGAATGTCTGTGCAGCTATACAATGGAGGCGTTGGACGGTTTTCAGCCTCAGCTGCAGTTTTTTCCTGTAACCAAAACAACAGTCAAGTGTAAATATAAATGGTCTTTTGGAATTAGAAGCAAAATGCATTAGAAGTTGGAAACCAAACCTTTTTTTCTTTCTCCAGTATTTCTCTAATCGGAAGATGCGCCGCAGTTACACAAAGATTCTGCAACCAAATAATAGAATGTGAGTTTTGGTACAAGCCAAGGAGATTGAGATTCAAGGAGAGACCTTCAAGTCACTTCCTGAGTAGCCATCTGTCATGTTTGCAATCGCTTCTAAATCAACGTCTGGTCCTATTTCTTCTTTAGCTAGAATAACGCTCAAGATCTTTGATCTGTTCGTGGCATCTGGAAGATTAACCATCAATCTGCATACAAGTATGCATCAGTGATAGTTACTACATGATGGATATTAGAGACATAGAATGTATGACCGCTTTACCTCCGGGGAAGCCGTCTAATAACTGCTTCGTCGAGGTCAAATGGTCTGTTGGTAGCAGCAAGTACCAGAACTCGTTCTCTGTCCTTTGTTCGTAGACCGTCCCAGTTTATCATGAATTCGTTCTTCATCTTACGCATAGCTTCATGTTCCCCTGGATTCTCACGTCTTCCCAACATGCTATCCACCTAAACATTATTTTCTCAGCAATCATCAGGTCGAGAAAGTACATAAAAGCTTGGCTTCGAAGGAGACGTGAAACACACAACGCTTCTAAGCATACCTCATCAACAAAAATGACACTTGGTGCGATCTTGCTCGCTAAAGAGAAGACAGCTTTCACATACTTCTCTCCCTCACCAAACCACTGCAAATCATTCGTATTAGTTAGTCAATTACAATTTTTTAGAAAGGCATACACAAATATTAAGATACCTTTGAAGTAATACTGGACATTGAGATATTGATGAAGTTTGCGCCAGCTTCAGTTGCTACTGCCTTTGCCAGCATCGTCTTCCCGGTACCAGGAGGTCCAAACAACAGAATACCTTTCGTAGGCTGCAGTATAACGTGATCATATATATTTGATGTCCAGAAACGAGAGAAGACAAACATATTTATCTTGAAAAGTACCTTGGTTAGCTGGCCTTTATCAAATAATTCGGGTCTTTGAAGAGGAAGCATGACCAACTCTTTCAATGTGTCCTTCACATTCTCTAGAGCTCCAATATCATCAAACGAAACACCTATATCGCTAGGGGGAATGACATCTGATAAGAGTTTTTTCTCAAATTCGTTCTCAGTAACAACATCCTGAAACAGCCATAGCAAAGCAACTCTTAGATCCGAAACTTACTGACTAACTTGGGAGGAACGAAATAAAATTACATAATATTACCTTGAGTGATTTCTTTAGACTCATGTTTTCGTTTTGAACACCCTGCAACATCTGCAGGCCATATGTAATGCTGCAGCACATGCTACAATGTTATTTTCAAATCTAAGGTTACAGTATTTCAGAATATACAACGAAGCTAACCTTTCCGCTGAGATAACAAGCTTGTTGTCTTTGACTATAGGTTCTGAACAGTTCATAAGATGGTGGCTGAAGGCCCAACCAACCACTTTCTCAGCACCTAGAAACACATATAGTAATTGGTTAGTCACCATCAAAGCAGAAAGAAAATAATAAAAAAGGGTGAGTGAAAGTGGCCCACTTTCGGGAAGAAGGGTTTGATCTTTGATGGACAAGGTTCCAAGGTCAGGGCAGTCCAGACGGTTTTTGGTGAGTACCTGTAGGCATTATTAACAAAGACGTAAGCCAAAAAAAAAAAACAGGAACGCTTAGAGCAAACGGACTTGATAAGAAGATGCTCACTCCAAGGATGCTGGTTATATTAGCCTGAACTTTCAAAAGCTCTGTATCACGGTCCAGTTTCTCCTTCCAGTCCGAGAGCAAAGCTTCATCCTATTATGTCTTAAAGAGCATAAGAAAGTGAAAAACAAAATGAACCCAGACGAGAAGAAATGAATAAAGATATCGACCTGAGGTAACTGGATGGCGACTTTGTTAGGAAATAGCCGAGTTATTTGTTTCATTGATTTAGGTGTTTCTTTGCTCCTGTCGTGCAGCTTACTAAAATTATCCTGCAGATGATACGCAAAATAACATTCAACATCTCAAAAACATTCAATGCAATTTCGAAAGTGGAGAATAATCACCATACCGGAAATGCAAGATCTAGTAAGGCTGTCTGGTTGCCGCCAAACTTAGTAAACAAGAAACCTCCAGGATGGGCCTTGAAAAAGAACAACCAAAACTCCAATCAACTAATACTGATGCCAAAAGAGAAACAGAGAAGATTAGATAAGACTCCTACTTACTTTCTCCTTTCTGGTGTCCAACTGGGTTTGTGAGGCCATGACAACAATATTATCCGGTAAATTCTCGAGCTTGCTCTTCAAGGTTGCATATACGTCACTATTCCCCACCAGAGATTTCTCAATATCTTTAAGGAACAATATTAATGACTCTCCTTCAGCCTCACTAAGTGCGACCTATGATATGTGTCAAGAGGGTTAACAATCCTGCACCTAAAAGGACCAAGCAGTACTCTCCCATTAGTTCAAGTAAAATGTACCTCAAAGATTTCATTAATGGCGAGTTTATCAGCATCATCACCAGAAGAACCATCTAATCGAAGTGAGCTAGCTGCACACACACAAAGATATCAGTAAAATAATATATTTTCAAGCGAGTTAAAATTGGAAATAAAAGCCCGTCAATTACCAGCACAAAAGAAACCATGGTCCTCTTCGCAGAGGCCACCAAGATCATTGCCATCTGGAACAGGCCTATCGAATCTAATCCCAATTTTTGATGAAGCATTGTCTTCAAAAGCAAGGACTACTTTTCCCTGGAAACCAATGGTTGGTCCCCTATAAGTACAAAGAAGGAAAAGTGTTAGAATTGAGTCCTTAATACAGCAGATGTGAAGACTTAAAAACAGGAAAACCATACCTAAGTGGTGGGCCTTGAAGAGAAGAAATTGCAGATGATGAAGGACCTAGAAACTTGACTCGGTCACCTAAAATGATAGAAGTGCCTGTTCAATAACACGTGAAGAGTACATAAGAAAGTGAACAATCAAATGACAAAGCCCATCATGCCTGTTTTAAACGTGTAACTCTTAGAAGTTGCTGTTGACACTTCTTGCTTTGGCAAAGCTTGAGAACCCAACGTTGATCCTCCTGTTATATCTGCGTCAACACTAGAAGTTGGTTTCTTATGCTGCAATGCTTGTGCAGCCTGAACAGCTCGTTTAGCAAGCATAGAGAGCCTTTCACGCCTAGAACCTTCTTTAGAAGATTCAGCTTCCCTGGCTGGTGATCCCTGAAGCCATCCAGAAACATTAAAAATATCAATGAAATCCCTGAAGTGACCGACCAAACCTACTAATTTTCTAAGAGCCAGTTGATACAATGGAAGAGTGGACACTGTGACAAATATAGCATCTAAGCTTAATATCCACTTGCTCAAGATGACAGAAAATTATTTTAATAAACAAAACAAAATTGTAATGCTATCACAAAAGAGAAACTAATGGGAGAAAAGGAGAAGTACCCCAGGCAATAGAAGAGAGTCAGCGATCATTAACTTGGCCCCAAAATTCTTCGCAAATGCTTTTGCCAACATTTCCTGATATATCTCAGAGCCTAATAATACGTCATACGGTAAAACATGGTTATACACTTATCGTAAGGTAAACTTGGCTCGAGGAAAGGACAGTAGAAATAGTAGAAACACTTATGGTAAAGCCTCATACCTGCTGGTCCAGACAGCAAGATACGGGGGCTCGTTGTAGGCAAGTCAGACGCATACTTCGCGAACTTGCTTCCACCCTTCATATGGACATACATCGATGCTATTAAAACATCCTTCGTAGTAGCACTGCAAGAATTCAGAAGTTGTTTTGACTATAAATCATCAAACCATCAAAATCCAGATGTATAGTGGAGTTTAGCATAATATATAGCATTCAGACCTTAGAAAATAAGGGAAGCTATCCAAAGAAACATCTATGTTCTGAGCAATTAGTACTCCTCCTCGCAGACTATCCTTAAACGCTTGACGTCTAGTCGATATAGTAGATGAAATGTCAAATTCTTTAAGGAGTTCTCTCACTTCCCTTCGTTCATCCAGCAATTTGGAGATGCCTCTTATATCCAGAGAAGAGGATTCCCCAAGAAGGCGCAAGATCGGTCTAATTTCATAACCAGAAGCAGGAGGGTTTCCACCATCGGCTTCTTGAAAAGGATCCAGTCCACTGCCATCGGCATTCAGATTCTCATTGGCAGTGTAAGAGGTTGAAGCAGCAGTTTTCTCCACTGAAGCAATAGCAGCATGATCATTGTTACTATCAGCATCGTTCATGTCGGTATCTGAGATGCAATCATTGCAGCTGGGAGGCTCCTGTGGAACCTCTGGATTTTGCTGCCTTTTGGCAGATTTAGCAATTGGTGGTCGAAGATGTAAGTTGCGGTACTTTGATAGAGATGCCAATATAGAGGCCCCATCAACAGCTGAGGACTCTCCTGCTCTTGTCTCAGAATGAACCCGGCCACCTCGAGTTTCAAATAAAATCTGTGAAGAAGCTCTGTCAGGAGCGGCTTGATTTTCATCTTTAAGAGGTTGAAATATCTAGAGAAACGTTAAGAAAAAGTTTGCAAGAAACCACTGAAATCAAATGGCAAGAACATTATTAAAAAAACATAAACGTGAAATCAAAAAATATATTCACACAACTCCAAAAAGGATACATAAGCATGTCTCCCAGAAATGTTGAAGATCACCTCGTCCCCACCCCGGAGGTGAACGAGAGCACCTTTCTGGTAACACTTTCCATTCACCTGAACAAGAACTCCATTCCCAGTTATCTCCAAAGTTGCAACCGATGGACCTCCGTTCTGCCCAAAAACTAGGTAAGCAAACGGCTTTTTTTCCTTAAAGTCAATAAAAGACCGAGTTAGATATGTACTGTAAGATGTTTTTACCTCAGCCTGCTTCAGTTCACAAAGGGTGATGGGCATTGACTGGTCTTTGATAGATAAATCACATCCCCGACGTCCAACAGTGAACACAGGTCCCCTCATGATACGGTGAGGGTTCTGAAATTGCAGATAAAAATACCTCACGTCAGTCAGAAACAAAAGTGAAAACTTGAAAAGCAGAGTCTCCTAACTGCTAAGAACTAGGACAGGATGCAACTGTCTGACAAAATAAAAGAAACGGACATGCAGACAACTAATCTCGTTCTGAGTGAACTAAAAGACTAGATCTTGTTTGGTTTCACACTGCTAAGCCGTCAATGTGCAATTCACATGCTTTACCTGAGGATACTGAGAAAGTAGCTTCGCCCATGGAGCCTTAGCCCTTTTCTTCCCGGCCTTCGACTTCTCACCATCCGCCACCACTTCCTCTAAATCCACAAACACACCAAAACATTAGAAATGCTAACTCTTTCTTTATAGACACTAAGAGCAGAGACCAAAACCTGCAACAGTAGGTGTAGCCAATACATCAACTTCATGGTTAGCATCAATTTCAGGAGAAGCCTCCCTCAAAGGCACATCAGTGAGAACAACAGGCTTCTCCGCAGCATCCACACCTTGCTGCGGATCAGAGGATCTCAGCTCCGGCTCTCCAGATTCCGATCCAGGATCCGAACCAGGCCCTTGGTTCTCGATCGGAACCTCGCTAGCCGACGAAGACCCCGCCGGTTCCGCCGCCGCAGACGCCGACGCCTAGGTCATCCAAAAATTTCAAAATCAGATTCAAAATCAAAATTCAGATTCGAAATACGGACGCAAGCAATCAAACAAATCTCACGGATTCGATAGCAGTAGAGGCGGCATCGATCTTGACCTTAGATCGCTTCGAGGGGCGCGGAGACGACGCCGACGGTTCAGGGGATGAGGAGGAACAGAAACGCTTTGAAGCGGAAGAGCTACTCCTCGTCTCAACCATATTGACTTCGTTTCGCGTTGATTGATCCAAGAAGAAGAACGAACCGCTTGGTGGTTCCCGATAGATTATAGATAGAGAGAAGAGATAGGAGGAGAAAGGAGGATAGACGCGAAAATGGAAAAAGAATAATTATTTCACAGAGATTTTCATGTAAATGATTACTCCCCCTGGTCAATTTATAAATCAATTTTTTTATAAAAAAAAATGCCTGCAACTTTATTGTATTATTGGTCGGATATAAAAATAACTTGACCCACTTATATATCCATAGTGCTGAACAAAATAATGTATATTTATTCCTTTTTCGTACTATATGTTATTTAAGAAAGAAAAAATTATGAATGAATATTTTTCAAAAAAGTTGCTAAATATAATTCAACCAATCATAAAATAATAGAATATAAGTATAAACGGTATATAGTATTCAGTAAATATAGAATTCATATACAAATACAATACCAACAACATTTTGTTTTTGGAAAAAAGTCAAAAAGCTCTATAATGAATGCATGTGATTATTTACTTATTGTTGTTAAGAGTACGATGGCTATAATTACTGCACTATAAGCCTACTATACAACCATCAACATAGTAGATTTTGCTTCTTTTTTTAGAATGGGTCTTTTCCATATTTATGTCCTTATAAATAAATGAATGAAAATGTTCCCTTTACTAGTTTCTTGAAAAGGAAAGCGAGAGTTAGATCCGCTTGTGCAGTAAGCACTTGGGTAACAAGATTCTACTTGCTTTTTCCGGAGATTGACTCCACAGGTCAGTCAAACCTTTTAACTTTGCCACATAACAACACACCCAGAATCACTATAGTCAAACTTTTCTGTTAATCAATACTAAACCATACTACTATTCTGAAAATACTAATCTGCTTAATCAACATCAGCTTATAGTTTATTAATTTATCTAAATTTTCAAATTATTTTTACCGTCACCATTTTTGTCGTTAATTTTTCCCAATTTTTAAGACAAGTAAAGAACCGAACCGCCACGCTTGCTACAACGTCTCGACAGATACATGGGGGGAGTTTGGTTCGTCAAACAGTTGTTGTTGTAGTTAGGCACGTGGGCGGCGCATGGGCAGCGTATCGATACTTCGATACATCACATGACCTGTTTGTAATTTGATTTTAAGACGGTCAATTTGAATGTTAATTTTTTGGTTTGTAATCATGAGAAGAAAACAATGAAAAGGGCATTTTTATATTAGTTACAGATAAAGCAAAAGAAGTTAAAAGCCCAATAAGCTATAGTTGTTTCTGCAAGGGCCCAATCATAAACATACTTGCTGAACCTGTTTGATCGAAACCTGAGAGAAATGAAACGGAAACCTCTTGTGATCGAAAATAATGGACGAGGAAGAAGAAGAAGCGCACTTGAAGGCGGCGTTTGGCGATTCGTCAGACGATGAGCATCTCGCAGATCGCGAAACGAAGGCGGTTTGGGAAAGAGTGGAGAAGATCAATGGTTTATGGCTATGTAGAAACTTTCTCTCTGTTCATCATCAGTCTGATTTACTCTCCGCCATTCTCAACGGTACCCTTCGCTCTTACCACTTCAAATGCCCATTGATCTTACTTATTTAGCTTTCCTTAGCTTAAAGTTTTGTTCTTTATAAAATTTTGCAGAAGGTTGGTTCGTTGAGGAATCTATTAACCAGGTACTAAAACACTAACACAAAATTGGAATTGTTCGATTTTATTTATGAAACACGCCTTGATTGGTGTATGAATGAGTTGGGCATCGTGTTTTCCTATGTGTGCAGTGTGTTCTGTTTCCTCTTTAAGTGATTTAAAGATTTGAAGCCAAGTTGTATGGATTATGGTTACTTCTGTTGTTTTCTTACCAAACAGGAGTTACGGTTCATGTTTTTTTTTTGGGTTCTTTGGTGTTTTGTTTCTTGGAGTTTTAAGTGCGAAACGTTGAAAAGAAACTAAAGGTTCTGTTTTTTTTCTTTTTCTTTTGAAAGGCGATGAGATTTGGTGATCTGCCTTCATGGGCAACAGAACTATCTGAGCTCATACTCGAGTCCGTGGAATCTGTTGATCTTCCGGTGTTGCCTGCTGATTTGCTGTGTAGAGAACCTCTGTTCGACCAGCTCATTGTCAATTTATACCAACCAGGTGAGGTACGATGCTTTCACTTCTTAACTAGAGTACCAATAGATAACATCTTGTTATGGTTTCTTGTAGGACTATAGAATTAGATAGTTTAAAGGTTATCAATCATATTTTATCCAGTCATTCGATTACCATTCATGACAAATGCAAAAGCTAGAAGAAACCAATAGCGTAACCGCTTGTAATAGTTCTTGGAGCATTACACCTAAAAAATTCAAGAGAGTTACACAATGAGTAAAATAATCAGTCATAGACAGAATGATCTTTTAACTCTGGATAATGCAAAAGCTCTAAGAAGATAAAGCAACAGCTTGTTAAGGTTTCGTGGAGCATAACAGTTAGATAGTTTAAGAGAGTTGCACAATGAATAGAAGCAAATCATTTGAATTGATCACACGTTACATCAAGATTTCGTGACATTGAAATGATCTTTTAACAGGGGATTTGTGCACATGTTGATCTGCTGCGTTTTGAAGATGGAATTGCCATAGTCTCTCTGGAGTCACCTTGCGTGATGCGGTTCAGTCCCGCAGAGAAGGGAGAAGGTGAAGACGTGGATGTTTTGTTGAGCCCAGGATCTCTTATTCTCATGTCTGGAGAAGCTAGGTATGGATGGAAACACGAGATTAACCGGAAACAGATTGGGTTTCAGGTATGGGAAGGAGAAGAAATTGATCAGAAACGAAGAATCTCCGTTACCTTGAGAAAGCTATGTCCATCTTAGGTCTGACTAGCTTAGTTTAGTCATCTTTTTGGTATACTGTATGTGCTTAACTACTACTTGCATGAGGAAAAACTTTTAGTTCTTATATTTCCCATTTTTAGAAAATGTTATTAAACATACAGAACAGTAATTGAAATACTTATGATTATAATAAATATTTAAAAGGTGTTATTTGTTCATGAATTTTAATTGATTTGAAATTTATATATAATTTAAATATTAAATTTATTAATTACCAAATCTAACTAGTGAATTTTAGCTAGTAACAAATCTATGTGTTTATTTTGGTATTAAGTTTTTGTACTTTTAGCAAATAGTATTTTTTAAGTAACTAAAATTATTATGAATTCGAATCCACTGCATATTTGAACTAAGATTCATAGATTATTAACACAGATAATTTTAACCATAAATTTAAAATTATAAAACAAATAACATTAAATTAAATTTCAAGATCAATTGAAATACACAGACCGATAATCTCCTCTTAAATTCTGTTTGTGATTATAACAGTATCAGTCCTGATATACAAAAATAAAAATAATTAACTATTTGTTCTGAATTTGAGAAATTAAGAGTTGTGGATTTCTTTTCTTTTATTGCACAAACGTAGTAAGAGATTAAATAGACATATGTATACAAATTTTCTTTTACTTTCTCCTGTCGTTTACAGTCATATATATAAACAGAAAGAGCATTTTAATTAGATGTTATGTAAATTTTACAGACAAAAATAAAATCCACTGTTTTTGATATTAACGAAGAGAAGTTATTAAGAAAAGAGCGTATCAGAAGCAAATAAATTCAAAAAGTTATTTGGTAACTTACCAACCTCTAATTAGTAATTAATCATCCAAGGTTCTAAAACGCAGCCGCAGACACTGTATACGTGCCGGACCGTGCCGGAAAAGCGGTCGGCGGAATGACACCGCCGCGATTTAAACAGAATCAGCCCAAAATTCTGAAAACGTAAAAAATTAATAAAAAAATTGCTCAGATCTTGCTAAAATCTAGTGTGATGTGTTGAAACTTAGAGACTTTGTTCCTGTTTATCGTGTTCAAGTGTAAAAGATAAAAGAAAGTGTACCAACATGCTGTAGAAATGTTCTTAAAACGATTGACGGCGAGGATTAGGGTTGCAGATTTTGAGTTGGAAAAGATAAAAAAACAAAATGTCTAGTTTACTCCTCATTTAAGCTTAAATCGAGAAAAATATGATACAAGTATCTGTTGTTTTTCGAACCCCTGACCTCTAGATTCCAACAAAAAAAAGCTAAATGCCACCACACCACACGATATATATTGACATACAGATAATTTTATAAGTTAATATTGTAAAACTAGGCACCGATTAATCTCCGTATTCTCTCTGTTTAATTGATTCGGTGCTAGGCCTGGGTCAGCCGCACACTTTGCGCCTGGGCAATTCCAAACATGGATCATATCCAAATAAGTTGAAAATCATTGTCTATTTTGTTCCCTTTTCTTTTCAACCTTTTTCTATTTATATAAAAAAAAGAACTACAGTATTAACGAGCTGACTTTTCAACGCTCTCCGATATCTAGATCCATGCTGCATCAACGGTCAGGATAATTGATCACAAGTCACATACCCCTGAAATATCGCCACGTGTAAACAACATCACTAACACACACTACCACCACCGACAGAACCGAGTAAAAATTCAGACAAGACAACCTCGACTGTCATGTCCAAACACAAAGTCTATTGTAGTAACTTCGTTAAATAACAGTGTCCGAAATTCGTATCTTCACTAATGGAAACTCAGATCTTGTCATTAAAAAACAGAGAGGATATCGACGAAGAAGAAGAAGATTATAGAACGATGATCGAGAGGTGTCTAGGACCTCACCGGTGCCGGAGAATCCAAAGAGCTTTACGCCACCTCAAGGTAACGGTTCTCTGCCTCGTTCTCACCGTAGTCGTCCTACGTGGCACAATCGGCGCCGGCAAATTCGGTACACCGGAGCAAGACCTCGACGAGATCCATCAGCATTTCCAACCATCGCGCAAACGAGCTGAGCCTCACCGCGTCCTAGAAGAAATCCAAACCGGCGGAGATTCATCTTCTTCTACCTCCGGCGACGGTAACTCCGCCGGGAGTAATAACTACGAGACGTTCGACATCAACAAGATCTTCGTCGACGAAGGAGAAGAAGACAAACCCGACCCGAACAAGCCGTACACTCTCGGACCCAAGATATCCGATTGGGACGAGCAGAGATCCGACTGGTTAGCCAAGAACCCGACCTTCCCCAACTTCATCGGACCGAACAAGCCACGTGTCCTCTTAGTGACAGGCTCTGCGCCAAAGCCGTGCGAGAATCCCGTCGGAGATCACTACCTCTTGAAGTCCATCAAGAACAAGATCGATTACTGTAGGCTCCACGGGATAGAGATCTTCTACAACATGGCTCTCCTCGATGCTGAGATGGCTGGGTTCTGGGCGAAGCTGCCGTTGATCAGGAAGCTTCTGCTGTCTCATCCTGAGGTTGAGTTTCTATGGTGGATGGATAGTGATGCTATGTTTACTGACATGGCCTTTGAGCTTCCGTGGGAGAGGTATAAAGAGTATAACCTTGTGATGCACGGGTGGAATGAGATGGTTTACGATGAGAAGAATTGGATTGGGTTGAACACTGGGAGTTTCTTGCTTAGGAACAATCAGTGGGCGCTTGATTTGCTTGATACTTGGGCTCCTATGGGTCCTAAAGGGAAGATCCGCGAGGAAGCGGGTAAGGTTTTGACCCGTGAGCTCAAGGGTAGGCCGGTTTTCGAAGCTGATGATCAGTCTGCTATGGTTTATCTCTTGGCTACTCAGCGAGACACTTGGGGAAATAAGGTAATAAACTTAAATTTTGATACCAATACTTAGAAAGTCTAGAGCATCTCTTGATTACATCAATTATAATTTTTTTTTGCTTATAAATCACAATGTGAGTTGCATCTTATCGGTTTATACTTTTTAGCATCTCTTGATTACATAAATATAAGCTTATTTTGCCCACACGTCACAATGTGGTATGCATCTTGTTGTTTTATAGCGTCTCTTGATCACCTAAAGACTGGATTTATTTTCACAAATGACAATGTGAGTGGCATCTTGTCAGTTTATAGCATCTCTTCATCACATAAAGATTTATATATCTCATCATGCTAAATCACAATTACAACAAAGTGGCTGTAGTATAGTGGTTAGTACCCCACGTTGTGGCCGTGGAGACCTGGGTTCAATTCTCAGCAGCCACACTTCCTTTTTATATCATTAAAAAAAAGTTGTATCTTGTTGTGGTTTTGGTCTATATTCTCATTTAAGCCGCTGCATTGTTTATAGGTATACCTAGAAAGCGGATACTATCTTCACGGATACTGGGGGATCCTCGTGGACCGATATGAAGAAATGATAGAAAACTACCATCCTGGTCTAGGCGACCACAGGTGGCCACTGGTGACTCACTTTGTGGGTTGCAAACCATGCGGGAAGTTTGGAGACTACCCGGTGGAACGGTGTCTAAAACAAATGGACAGAGCCTTTAACTTTGGTGACAACCAGATTCTTCAAATATATGGTTTCACTCACAAGTCTTTGGCTAGTCGCAAAGTGAAGAGAGTGAGGAACGAGACTAGCAATCCGTTGGAGATGAAAGACGAGCTCGGGTTGCTTCATCCAGCGTTTAAGGCTGTTAAGTTGCAAACCAACCAAGTTTGAAACTTATTGTCTTTGCTTAGTTGTTGTACTAAGATGGATGATACAAAAGTGTGATATTAGTGTATTCCTTTGTTTTTACTCGTCCTTGGAGTCCCTTGTAGCTTCATGAATCAGTAACAATGGCCTTACATAAAAGTCCATTTGCATATGAAAACTAATCGAAATAACCAAAATTTCAAACTGAATTACGAGCTCACTGAAAATTAGAGATGGCAATCATGGACTTGGACAGTGGGCCTGGCCCGTAAAGGACTTTTGCGGAACGGTATTGGGACGAGGTTTTCTAGGCTCGTAAATTTGCGGGACTCGCAGGACGGGTCTTTGCGGGACTGGGTCTTTTACGGGATGGGTTGAAACGGATCATGCGGGATTACATGGATCCGCATTTTTTTTTACGGGATGAGCCGAAACGGATCATGCGGGATTACATGGACCCGCATTTTTTTATTTCTTATTTTACCTGAAAAAACGAGATAGAGAGTGAGATAGAGAGTGATTCTTGTGACTTTTCCCCGAGAAAACATAAAGAGTTTCGGCGATGATGATTCGAGCTCCGGTGATGATGATTCGAGATCCGGCGATGACGACTCCAGCTCCAGCGATGACGATTCGAGCTCTGGTGGTGTTTTGATTTGGTTTTCTCTTTTTTATTACACATAACTATGAATTGTTTTATTACAATGTGGGATTTCTTGTTTAAGTTGATTGATTTTTGTTTTTAGTACTGTGAAATGGTGTTTTTTGTTAAATAAAATTTGGTTACAATGATGTTGTTTAGGAGAAAAGTTAGTTGTATATCATGTCACTTGTATAATTTGACAAAGAATTACAAAGAGAGATGGTTTGATGAAGACATACAACACTTGAGCCAAGTTATTACAAAGACAACAACTTAATCAGATTCAAGCTTAATAAAATTTTATGCTGATAAAAAAAAATAAAGCTTTTAACTCAAGAACGCAAGAACAAACATATATTTATGGCATTGATTTTGATAAGGCTTTAGTGAAGTTTAATGAGTTCTCTTCAACTCTCTTACACAACTCTTTCACTTGAACATTCATGAAGGAAGCTGTAGTAGACGGTTAGATAAGGAGGCATCCCGCGGGGCGGCCTGCGAAGGCCTATATGTTCTGCGGTACGGGTTTGGTCCGGCATTCTGAGGACCGCAGCCCGCACGGGACAGGTCCGCTGTGATCCGTTCGATGACTAACCCGCCGCGGTACGGAACAGGACTGGATGGGTAAACCTGTTTGACATCTCTAGTGAAAATACTCGAAATTTTGATAACCAAGTTTGGTTAGTTTTGGTAAAAGTTTTAAAACTGAACCATCTAACTTTTTTTTCATTTTTTTTTGGCACAAAACTGAACCATCTAACTAATGAACCGATTTTATCGTTTAATTCAGCGAGATTTTGGCTGAACCGAACTACCCAATTTTGAACTATCCAAACCGGGTTTGCATGCCTTTTTTTTGGTATAGCTCTTTTAGACTTTTACATAATCACGATACTTCCCATTTGAATCTCTTTTGTAGCTTCATGAATCAGTAACAATGGGCCTTAAGTGGAAGCCCATTTGAACATGACAACCAAAGTTCCGGCCTATTATACACAAAACTCCAAAGATCCCATAAGTAGATAATGGTTTTAAAAGGAAAAAAAAAAATATTTTTGTGGCCTAGCAAATCTTAAGATAAGTAGGTGAGAACCAACAATTTTTTTTAAAAAAAATCTTCATAGTAAAAACGACGGCGTTTCGGAGAGCACACGAAAGCTAGGTATGTCATTTTAAAGCAAAGAGACATTTTTTTATTTTGTTCGCTCGCTCACACCTTATCTCCTCACCCAATTCTCTCCCCCTTTCTTCCTTCTCTCAAAGGCTGAGAGTTCGAGAAAAAAAAATTCTCAGTTAGCCAAAGCGGATATGGACTCTAAAGGAGCAGTTCCACCAGAGCAGAATCCTCCTTACGCTTCTAGCCAATCAGGTTTGTTTGTTTTTTTTCTCTCTTCGTCGTCGTTTCTATGATTCTATCTTGTTTGAGTAGGATTGAATCGAGTTAGGGTTTTTAATCGGATTTGTTTGTTGATAGGTAAAACCTATGCTTCTGTTGTAGCCGCCGCCGCCGGTGGGGCTGTGAGTAGTGCGAAGTCGCAGGAGTTCGATTCGGAGAAGGAGGCTGTGGCTGGAGATTCGGATAAAGGTGTTGTTGGCGGAGCTGATAAGGAGGAGGAGGAGAAGGCTTCCGACGAGGCTGCTTCATCGGTATCTCCGGAGCCGGAGGTTGTTTCCGAGAAAACAGTCGGAGGAGATGATGTAGGGGTTGAAGACGATGGTGAGGCTAAGATTGAGAACAAGAGTGTTGATGAGAAAGTTTCCGATGAGGCTGGTTCACCTGAGACTGCTGTATCGAAGCCTGAAGCTGTTTCTGAGAAAACAACTGGAGAAGATGGTGTAGGGGTTACGGAAGAAGAGAATAAGAAGGTTGAAGAGGGTGTGGATGATGTTGAAGACAAGAGCACGCTTGAGAATGGGAGTTTTGATGGCGGTGAGAAACAGGCTTCCACGGATGGGATTGTTGGTGGAGATGATAAGGAGGAGGAGAAGTCGAGTTTGGAGGTTGGAGTTGATGAGAAAGTTTCCAACGAGGCTGCTTCACCTGAGACTGCTTCATTGTTATCTCCGGAGCCGGAAGCTGTAACTAAAGAAAATGATGCAGGGGTTACCGAAGAGAACAAGAAGGTTGAAGAGGCTGTTTCTGCTAAAACAACAGGAGAAGATGATGTAGGGGCTACCAAAGAAGAGAACAAGAAGGTTGAAGAGGGTGTGGGTGATGCTGAAGACAATGGGCAGTCAGGTTTGTTTTTATCTTCCTTCAGTAGGATTGAATCCTGTCTTTTGAAACAGAGTTTTAATCGGATGTATTTGTTTACAGGAAAAACCTATGCTGCTGTCGTCGCTGCATCCGCCAGTAGAGACGGTGGGGATATGAGTACTGAGAAGGGGTTTGCTTCCTCACCAGAGGCTGTGTCTGGAGATTCAGATAAAGGTATTGCTGGTGGAGCTGATAAGGAGGAGAAATCGAGTTTGGAGGTTGGAGCTGATGAGAAAGTTTCCGACGAGGCTGGTTCCCCTGAGACTGCTTCAGTGTTATCTCCGGAACCGGAAGCTGTTTCTGAGAAAACAACCGAAGAGAACAAGAAGGTTGAAGAGGGTGTGGCTCCGGAGCTGGAGGCTGTTTCTGATAAAATAACTGGAGAAGATGATCTAGGGGTTACTCAAGAAGAGAACAAAAAGGTTGAAGAGGGTGTGGGTGATGTCGAAGACAATGGGCAATCAGGTTTGTTTTTATCTTCTTTCAGTAGGATTGAATCCTGTCTTTGGAAAATAGGGATTTAATCGGATGTATTTGTTAACAGGAAAAACCTCTGCTTCTGTTGTTGAAGAGGGTGTGAATGATGTTGAAGACGATGGTGAGCCTAACCTTGAAAACAAGAGTGTTGGTGTTGCAGAGAAACAGACTTCCACTGAAGTGATGGTGGATGAGAATCCGGAAATGGAGAATGAGAATAAAGCTACGGGTGTGGAAGAAGAAGTCGATGTTGACGATAAAATTGATGATGTTGTTGAGGAAGAGAGTGTGGAGTTAACTAATAAAGTTGTGGACTCATCCACTATAGAATCTGTGCATGTCGATGTGGCAAAACCAAAGGTGGCTGTTGTAGGGGACGTAGAGGGAATCGAGGAGGTGAAGATCAATGCTGATGGTGAAAATCTTGAAGTGGCTAATAAGTTTGATCAACTTGGCCATAATGATGGTGGTGGATTTGAAGTTGAGTCTAATAAATCCGTTGAGGAGGTAGAAGAAAAGTTGACTTCTGGAGCAGACTCTATCGCAGACTCTACCAAACTAGAATTTGCTGATAGAAGTGCTGCTGAGGCAGAGGATGTAGCTGCTAAGAAATTAACAGAGGCAGCCAGAGTAGAGCCTGATGAACCGAAGGTTGGTGGAGCAGAAGAAGAATTGCAAGCGTCTGAAAGTTTAACTGTGGGTTCAGTTGATGCAAGAGAGGATTCAGAGCCAGCAGCTGAGCTACAGTCTGAACCAAACTCTAACCCAGAGGCCGGGAAAGTTTCTGAAGGAAACATTGCTGAAGAAGATGGAGACAAAATCCCAGCCGCTGACAATGTTTCTTCTCGTGAGTTTAGTCTTGAAGGCAAGGAAGTGGATCATGAACCTTCTGGAGGAGAAGGTGTTATTGATAGTGAAGACGAGACTGAAGAGATGATATTTGGGAGTTCTGAAGCTGCAAGACAGTTCTTGGCAGAGCTTGAAAAGGCTTCTTCGGGTATCGAGGCCCATTCTGATGAAGCGAATATTTCTAACAATATGTCAGATAGGATTGACGGCCAGATTGTCACCGATTCTGAGGAGGATGTAGACACAGAGGATGAAGGCGAGGAGAAAATGTTTGATTCTGAAGCTTTGGCCGCACTGTTGAAGGCAGCCACTGGTGGTGGAAGTTCAGAAGGTGGCAACTTTACCATAACATCTCAGGATGGTACGAAGCTTTTCTCTATGGATCGCCCTGCTGGCTTGAGTTCATCTTTAAGGCCTTTGAAACCTGCAGCTGCTCCACGTGCAATCCGTCCCAACATCTTTTCCAATCCGAATGTCACAGTGGATGAAAGTGAGATTAACTTGAGCGAGGAAGAGAAACAGAAATTGGAGAAGTTGCAGAGCCTCCGAGTGAAGTTTTTGCGGCTTTTGCAAAGGTTGGGGCAGTCAGCAGAAGATTCAATTGCAGCGCAAGTTCTTTACCGTATTGCACTACTTGCTGGGAGACAAACAGGGCAGTTATTCAGTCTTGATGCTGCAAAGAAGAAGGCTGTGGAGTATGAGGCTGAGGGAAACGAAGAGTTGAACTTCTCGTTAAACATACTGGTCCTTGGAAAAGCTGGGGTTGGAAAAAGTGCTACGATAAACTCCATTTTGGGAAATCAGAAGGCGTCCACTGATGCTTTTGGGCTCTCAACCAATTCAGTAAGAGAAATTTCTGAAACAGTTGGTGGCATCAAGATTACCTTTATTGATACCCCTGGTTTGAAGCCTGCTGCAATGGATCAAAGTGCCAATTCCAAAATGTTGGCTTCGGTGAAGAAGGTAATGAAGAGATGCCCCCCTGATATTGTTCTCTATGTGGATCGGCTCGATACTCAGAACAGAGACTTGAACAATTTGCCCTTGCTAAAGACGGTTACTGCTTCTCTTGGTGCATCCATATGGAAAAATGCCATAGTGACATTGACCCATGCTGCTTCTGCGCCTCCTGATGGCCCATCTGGCGCCCCTTTGAGCTATGATGTGTTTGTAGCGCAGTGCTCACATATTGTTCAACAGTCTATTGGACAGGCCGTTGGTGATTTGCGTTTGATGAACCCCAGTCTGATGAATCCAGTTTCTCTTGTTGAGAATCACCCATTGTGTAGGAAGAATCGGGAGGGAGTTAAGGTTCTGCCTAATGGTCAAACGTGGAGACCTCAGTTGTTGCTGTTGTGCTACTCCCTGAAGGTTTTGTCAGAAGCAAACTCCCTACTGAAGCCTCAAGAACCATTGGACCAGCGTAAACTATTTGGTTTCCGAGTTCGATCCCCGCCTCTCCCGTACTTGTTGTCTTCGCTGTTGCAGTCACGTGCACATCCTAAGCTCCCTACAGACCAAGGTGGTGATAGTGTTGACTCTGATATTGAAATTGATGACGTGTCTGATTCTGAGCAGGAAGATGGTGATGAGGATGAGTATGATCAGCTGCCACCATTTAAGCCTCTTCGAAAAACTCAACTTGCAAAACTCTCAAAGGAACAGAGAAAGGCATATTTGGAGGAGTACGATTATCGTGTAAAGCTTCTGCAGAAGAAGCAATGGAGAGAGGAGTTGAAGAGGATGAGAGAGATGAAGAAAAACGGGAAGAAGGTGGGTGAAAATGAGTTTGGTTATCCCGGTGAAGAAGAGGATCCGGAGAACGGTGCTCCAGCTGCAGTGCCAGTTCCATTACCAGATATGGTCTTGCCACCTTCATTTGACAGTGATAATTCAGCTTACCGATACCGTTTCCTGGAACCCACTTCACAGCTCTTAACCAGGCCAGTATTGGATACCCATGGTTGGGACCATGACTGTGGGTATGACGGTGTCAATGCGGAATACAGTCTTGCTATAGCAAGCCGGTTCCCTGCTACAGCTACTGTCCAAACCACCAAGGACAAGAAAGAGTTCAACATTCATCTGGACTCCTCCGTGTCTGCTAAGCACGGTGACAGTGGCTCCACCATGGCAGGTTTCGATATCCAGAATGTAGGTAAGCAGCTTGCGTATGTGGTCAGAGGAGAAACTAAATTCAAGAACTTGAAGAAGAACAAGACGACTCTTGGAGGTTCAGTGACATTCTTGGGCGAGAACATTGCCACTGGTGTCAAACTCGAGGACCAAATAGCACTTGGGAAAAGGTTTGTGCTTGTGGGCAGTACAGGGACCATGCGATCACAGGGAGATGCGGCGTATGGTGCGAACCTCGAGGTCAGGCTCAAGGATGCTGATTTCCCAATAGGCCAGGACCAACACTCTTTAGGACTGTCTCTGGTGAAGTGGAGAGGCGATTTAGCCCTCGGAGGGAACCTCCAATCTCAAGTCTCTGTTGGAAGGAACTCAAAGATAGCGCTTCGTGCAGGGCTTAACAACAAGATGAGCGGGCAGATCACAGTCCGAACCAGCAGCTCTGATCAGCTGCAGATTGCTCTCACGGCCATTCTTCCGATTGCTATGTCCATCTACAAGATGCTTCGACCAGATGGGGCCAGTGACAAGTACAGCATGTACTGAGTATATGCCTGCAACTCCCTCTGCTGATGAATTCAGGAGAAGGATGTTTTATGTTATTTGGTTTTGGTGCATGTTTTTTTTCTCTTTACTTTAATAAAACTCTTGTTGAGATTTTCTCGAAGTTGTATTTTGTTCTGTTGAGAAGTACCCTATCGGATTGTATCAGTATTTCTTCAATTTCAGTAATTCCTCTATGGAGTCTAGTCCTCTCTTTTATAGGTTCTTGTCACGCTGATGATGTTGCTTGGATTTTGTTGAGGTTTAGTTGAAGATTCTTTAATCAGGTGTGTACTCTGATCCGTCTTACTTCGTCCTTTGAAGGCAATGGTAGGTGAGCAACCCATTGGAGACAAAAGACCAGCTTGCTTCACCTAGCGGCGTCTCAAGGCGGTCAAGGTACAAACTAACCCAATTTGATTGATCTGAATTAGGATTTGTGTACGTCTTTGCTGTTGTTGATCCGTTACTGATGATGAAAAACAGAATCTATGTATTAAATAACTTATTAAGCTGTTTTATTATAGAAGAGCTTGAAGATTAGATATATAGATTTTGATTCAACAAAGATCTCTCAAGAACAGACACACACATATAACTGAGAATAAAAACAGAGGACAAAACAGAGTATCTGAGAACTTGAGCATTATTATTACTCTGAGCATTATTATTGTGAACTGAAGCAGAGTGTTTTCGCTTTCAGAAATTTCTCACTGAAGGATCTTCTGGGAAGCTGGCCTCTTGGTGATCTCTGCCACCCACTCGTTGACACGTGGACGCTCGGTGAAGAGCTTCTTGGTGGGAGTTCCAAGCAAGTATTGAATCACAGGAATGTGGTGAAGATCTGTCAAAGTAAAAGTTTCACCAGCCAAATACTTGAACTCCTTGAGCCTAGCCTCGTAGACATCAAGGACCCTGGCTAACTTGGCCTCTTCTTCAGCTTTGAAGCTGCTGGGTCGAACTGGTGAGCTTCTACTTCCGTTCCAATGGACATTGTTGCATAGTGGGCTATGTTCTTGGAGTCTGCTGGGAGAAGGTTGGTTCCTTGGCCTTCGTATCGGTGAGCTATGTACTGAGTAATCGCTCTTGATTCTACACAAAAGAAACCAAATTATGTTAATGAAATTTTCTTCTTTGATAATGATTGCTTTTATAAACGGTTCATACCAAAGAGCTTGAGGTCTCCATCTTCAAAGGCTGGAACTTGACCAAAAGGCTGCAGTATCCAAATCAAACGCAAAACATTCAAGATTCGGACAAGATTCATCAAAATGGTTTGGTCTGGTCTTACTGTCTTAATAGCAGAGCAACACAGATGGATATACTTACGTTGCGGGAGAGGAAAGGCTCTTTCTTGTGCTCACCGTCCTTTAGCTCGACATTGACGAGCTCATAGTCGAGGTTTTTCTCGTGTAGAGTGAGGAGGACTCTCCTGGTGGAAGTGGTAGTAGCGTGTCCGAAAACCTTGATACTTGCCATTGATTTGTGTTTGATGTTGAAGGTGAAGAAAGTTCAAGACACAAGTATGAAGTAGTGCTGGTATTTATACAGTTAAAAAAACAGCATTTTGTGCATTCTCACTAATTTTTAATATTGTTTAACAGATAAATAATGCCTCTACAAGACCGTCGCAATCCAATATTGACAAGATGATTGTTAGAAACGTTTGAATAATCGTTTTTTTCTAGTAAAGCATGCAATGCCATCAGAGAAAAGATCAAATAAGTGCGTTCTGACGGCCGAATTACTCAAATTTTCCACCTAATAGTCAAGCTTTACTAGTAACATTCACATCTTTGATACCATGGTAAAACTTTAAAAGTATAGTAGTTCCTCTCAATTTATTTATTGACTAATAATCTTATGTACAAAAAGTCTCAAATTTGATTAACAAGTTATTTACATATATATGATTATAAAAATATTTTATAGATAAATATCAGCTAATACGAAAAAATATTAGCACGTCATAACATCTTGTAATCTTTAGGATATCATAACATCTGAGCAAGATTGTTGATATATGAAATAAGTAGCACATCAAAAGTTCAGAGAAAGATTAGTATACAAGTAATGCCCAATTATGCTTTAAAAAAAACAAGCCCAAAAGCAAACCTATGGAGACTGTGTCATCATCATCATACACTAAATGGATAGAGTTGGAAACAAACTCTGATAACTAAAACATGATATTTCTTGGTGAAGACAATCTATAAGTATTGCAAAGCCTCTTAACTTTGGGGATTGTTAACCCTCAGTTCATTTGGTAATTATAAAGTCAAGAAAGTGAGGGATGCTACCCATTGGAGACCAGACCAGCTAGCTGCACGTAGCATCTTAAGGCGGTCAAGGTACAAATTAATCCCATTTTGTAGACCGAGTCGAGAAAAATCTGTAACTGATGATAAAAACACAAACTTGCTGCTCTAATGGTTTCTGTCATTTATAGGGATGTGAATAGTTCCAAATATCTTATGTGTTTTTTTTTTTTATCTGAGTTTAAAGCTAAAGACAGATCTCTTACATGTCATTTTCAGACAAATGAGACTGTTAAGGATAAGAACGTCCAAAGTCTTAGGTCAATCAAACTTGCACTAAAAGTCTTCCTATACTATTCTCACTAATCAGTAACTTTATAGTTAATGCATCACGGTCTATGTATTAATAAAAACTAATTATGTTGTTTTATTATAGACGAGCTTGAATATTAGATGTAAAGTTTTTGATTCAACAAAGATCTCTCAGGAACACACACATACACAACTGAGAACAAACAGAGGACACAACAGGCAGCCACTTATTTTCTCTCGAGTATTATTATTATTGTGACTGAAGCAGAACCATTATGTTTTCACTTTCAGAAATTTCTCACTGATGGATCTTCTGTGAAGCTGGCCTCTTGGTGACCTCAGCCACCCACTCATTGACACGTGGACGCTCGGCGAAGAGCTTCTTGGTGGGAGTTCCAAGCAAGTATTGAATCACAGGAATGTGGTGAAGATCGGTCAAAGTAAAAGTGTCACCAGCCAAATATTTGAACTCCTTGAGCCTAGCCTCGTAGACATCAAGGACCTTGGCTAACTTAGCCTCTTCTTCTGCAACAACGGCCTGGTCAGTTGTCAAGCCAACGAAGTTCTTGATCACTTGTTCCCAAACAAGCTTTGAAGCCACTGGGTCGAACTGGTGAGCTTCTACTTCCATACCAATGGCCATGATCGCATAGTGGGCTGGGTTCTTGAAGTCTGCTGGGAGAAGGTTGGTTCCTTGGCTTTCGTATCGGTGAGCTATGTACTGAGTAATGGCTCTTGATTCTACATAAAAGAGCCAAATCATGTTAGTGAAATTTTCTTTTAATGCATGTATTTTTGCATGCGGGTTGGGTTCGGTTAGTTCGGGTTATTCGGCTCATTTAGTTCAGTCTCCGGTTTGACATAATTCTTCCGAATTTATCCGATATAAAATTCGGTTCGGTATCTGGTTAGTTCAGTTTTTTGAAAATCCTATCGAACTTAACCAAAGTTTTTGATTTCGGTTAGAAGATGAGATGGTGCACTAAAACGGTCTTACCGAAGAGTTTGAGGTCTCCATCTTCAAAGGCTGGGACTTTACCAAAAGGCTGTAGTATCAACCAAACGCAAAACACTCAAGATTCGGACAAGATTCATCAAAACAGCTGGTCTTGTCTTTAGAGCAACACATATAGATATACTTACGTTGCGGGAAAGGAAAGGCTCTTTCTTGTGCTCACCGTCCTTGAGGTCGATATTAACGAGCTCAAAGTCAAGGTTCTTCTCGTGGAGGGCGAGGAGGACTCTCCTGGTGGAAGTGGAAGCAGCGTTTCCAAAAACCTTGATACCTGCCATTAGTTTGGGTACTAAGAAAAACTATTTGAAGACTGAGAGAGAAAGAGACTCGAAGTGATGTGTTTGATGTTGAAGGTAAAGGTGATGAATCAAGAACAAGTAGTGATGGTATTTATACACTTGAAAACAGAGCATTTCATGCATTGTCATCAATGTTTAATATTTTGTTTAACAGATGGATAATGCATCTGGAAGACCGTCGCAAACCAATATTGACTTGTCTTCTTAGGGTGATTTATTCAAAGTTGAATTGGATTGTTGAAAACGTCTGCATATTTGTTTGTTTTTACATTTATCTGGTTATGGTATATAGTTTTTTAATAAAGCATTCAATGTCATTAGAGAAAAGATCAAAACAGCCATGTTGACTCAAGCTTCATCTAGTACTAACATCACATTCCTTGGTTGCTATCGAGTTCGAGTAGTTTTGATATGCTTTAAATCGGCATGCCTTGTCGGTTAATGGGGTTTTATTCATGTAAATTTCGATAGAACAACGGTATACAGTATGTTTAATCCCGGTTTTGGTCAGTGATTTTTCTAGTGGTTAAATACGAAGGTATCATTAATGAATAATTTATTTATTTTTATATAATTAACTATTAAACATTGATTAATTATAATAAAAACATTTAAAAAGAAAAACTTTTTTGACAAAAACAATTCATGTCTTTTCTATTATTATCCAAACTAATATATTTTCAGTAGATAAATTTTTGAACATATATTTATCGAGTAAAATATTGAATTTTGAATTAAAAATCATTAAATAGTCTCGATAATTATAAATTTATATATTAGCTATGTTTTGATAAACATAATTGAAGATCCTGATAATTAATGAAAAAGTAAAATTTAAAAAGAAAAAACACAACCAAAATTATATATAAAAAGATTTTTATAGTATTATTTACACAACATGGTTAAATTTGTTTATGTAAATATATTAGTGAAAGGCTGCATCATATATATAAATAGGTTTATGTTAAATTTGTTATTGATTTTGTAAATGTATGATAATAAATTATTTTGTTGGTCTTTAAATTAATAATACATTTATTAATAAATATTAGTAAGATAATTTTGTCCGCATGGCGGTCTAGATACCTAGTTTTATTTGTAAAGTTAAAAAAATATCCAATAATTAAAATAATTGATGATAAATCTTGTTTTCTTTGATTTGAAATCCTGATTTTCTTATAAATAAACATTTAATTAGAATATTAGACTACCGAGATTCCACTTTTAAGTTTATTAGCATTTTCTCAATGGGTTTATACCCCAAGAAATCATTCCACTAGAGAAGCTCTTGTGTCTAAGAACTGAATCAATGAAAACTTCAAAGGCTAAAAGCATTAAACACCATCTGGATTTCCAGTAAAAATGGAACATAAACATTCTGATTGACATTTCTTAGAGCATCGAGAACAATGTACATTCCTTCAAAAAATCACAAGAGCATCAAGAACAATGAATCAATTCAGACGTTTAAAATAAAATAAAATATGACTGTTGAAATGGTTAGGTAAATTTTGACCGTTCTGATCAATTTTTCTTGGGAATACAAGTTGTCACTCAAAAAAAGAGGTTTCATTCACAAGTCGCATGCATGACAGACTATTACCGAGTCCCGAAAAATATGACCGTTACACGGTAAGAAAACTTATTACTTTTGTCATAAATTTTATTTTTCCTTTTGTAGCATTAACTACAAAAAAAATATACAACGGACAGAAATTTCCCTTTTCCTTCTATAAATACTCACTCTTGCTTCACTCAACACATCAGTACTTCCCCCTCTTTAATTTCTCTATAAAAATTGTTGTTTCTTCTCGAGCAAAACTTTTCTTTTTTTTGAAAAAATAATATTTTGTTATGTGAAACTTATCTATTGCATCACATGCTTCGTAGCACTTACTGTGTCCTTCTGGAGGATTTTCTGGCTGTAAACAGAGGTTATTACCAGAGCGGGGACGAGAGAGGGCGAGCCAAATGACGGAGCCATCTAGGTCATGGAGAGGTTTACGAGCCCCTTCTCGAGCAAAGCTCTGTGGAACGTTTTATGAGGAAAGCATCACGTTTCGAGTCAAAGATCGACGTCAGATCCGGTCAGTTTCTCCTTTTTTTTTTTTTTTTTGGCTAAGAAAAATGTTTTTCTTTCACTTTTTCTTTTGAATTAAATTTTGATAATATATATATGTATACATTGCACAATTCTGCCCATAAAAATTTATATGGTCCGTTGCATATAAGTTTAATATGTTATTTGCATTGTAAATTTAAGACTTAGACTAACTTTTATTTTGGAGAAAAGTGTAGGTGATAAATTTCGATATGTTGAAAACAAACCAAACTTTTGCACTCTGTCTATGGAATTTCTATGGTCCGTTAGACGTGTATATATGATTAACATGTTTTTTTGTATTGTAAATTTGACACTTGCACTAATTTTCATTTTGGAAAAAGTCTAGGCATTAAATTTCAATATGTTGAAACAAACCAAACTGTTGCATCATGTCCATATAATTTTTTATGGTCTTATTAAAAATGTATATATATTTAATATATTTTTAAGTATTAATTTTAAAAGTTTTCCGAGTATGCAAAGTGTTTTGATTTAACTAAAGTTTTCAATAATATGTCTAATATGCTTTTTCTTATTGTAAATTTGACAAGGGAAGAGCAAGCCAAATAAGAAAGCCAGGAGAGGTTTACAAGCACCAAGTTTCGAGGAGGTGATCAAAGTTATTGATAAGAAGGAATCAGAGATCAAGGAGATACCGAAACAGAAGAGTATCAGGAAACTCAAAAGTAAGCCACAGTGGAGCTGAGGATCACGTTTACAGCATAGCGAGATTCCTTAAACAGAGAGAGCTCAAGAATGCATTTACAATAACTTTAACATACGTTGGGGGTTAGATAAAATTTTCTTAACAATTTGTAATAGCTAAGTTTATATTTCCCGAAATCAGAGTTTAATATTTCAGACTGAAGCTTGCAAGTGAAACAGAATCATTAGAAGATAAACTTTCAAACATTAATTTTATAAAGTGATTTAGTGCGGTCATGTGGAGTTTATAGAACTATTAAGCATGGATCCTCATAAAAATAGTAGAACTGTTTATTATGAAAGTATATGCGTAATTTTTTTTTTTGAAACACTACTTATATTAATTCAAACGTTCGAAACAGGGTTTGTTGCTGCCATAATGGCCAGCTCCGGGGATAAAACATTCTTTGCCAGTCCATCCGCTACACTGTTTCTCTCACGCGAGATCCAGGTGAACGAGATGGATTCAAAAGAAGAGGCAATAGAATAAATGTCAGCTAAAATGCCATACAAACCAACTAGTGGGGAGCGCAAGTTAATAGCTTTGATCAGGATCGCCGAATCCGACTCACATCTAAGCTTGGGGAGGCCAATTTCTCTGCACTTTAGGAGGGCTTCCCTCATCGCCAGTCCAAGAGGGGACTCAACATGCTGCGCAGTGGTCGTGGTCGAGGATTGGGAGACTCCCTCCTCTCGATTAGTTGTCCATCCTAGCCCTGCAATTTTTAAATTCTCGTTCCAGGCAGCATCGGTTCTCACCAAAACGCAGTCATGAAGCGGGGGTCTGGGTGGTAGTGCTTGTTTTGTTGCAGACAGCTGAATTTGGCTAGATATCCATTCTCGGGTGCAAGCGGTTGCTCTGGATATTGTTTCCTCCACCATGATGATCTTTCCTTCAAAAACTAACTTGTTACGAGCTAGCCATAGTTGCCAAATGATCCAAGGGGCAAGGGCTCCTGTAGAAATTCCAGTCGGTGGCAAGTTTTTCCTTGAGCAGAAGCTGCTCCAGTTGCTCCTTAAATCTATGGATCCACTGTATTCAATGCTTGGGGAGACAGGGGCTGATTCCCAAACCTGTCTAGCAAAGTCGCAATGAAAAAGCAGATGATCAATAGATTCAGGTAGATTACATCGTTTGCACTGTCCATTGGTGTTGATTCCCCGGGCTTTGAGAGCTTCGCCCACAGGTTGCGCCCCATGAAGCGCTTTCCAGATGAACAGCTTGATCTCTGGTGCTGTTTGGATTTTCCAAACATTCTTCTTCCAGTCGTAGGATGCATCCTCCGTGCTTACTGTATCCTCTGCGGTTCGAGAAGAGAGGACTGCAGCATAGCCGGTTTTGGTAGAGTAATCTCCTGTTTCAGTGCTCAGCCATGAGAGTTTGTCCGGAGCCCCAGTTAAGCTTGGCTTAATGGCTAAAATTCTCTGTTCCTCAAATGGGAGCACACGCTGGATCATCCCAATATCCCATTCATTTCGGTCCGGGAGCATGAGGTCAGACACTGTGAGATGTGAGAATTCTCTCGGTGGTGGTAATAGTTTTCATAATTTACAATAAAACAATAAGGTAAGGAATTTTCCTTTTAAATGGGGCACTCAAACTCTTATGTCATAAAAAATCTTTTTTAATTCAATTTGAATGTGCATGCAAGGCAAGTATGAACAAAATGTATAAAGATTAAAAAATGACATAACCAAAGATGTTTAGAAGATGGGGATTTTCAAAGGAAAAACTTTCTCTTGTTGACAATCTTCAGAAAATTACACATAAAAGTAAACAATTGGTAGCCAGAGTCTATCAGATGCCCTTGAGCTGTCCTAAAAGACCAGTCAAGCTCGACCATTTCTCAAACGCACTAGCCGATGACACGAACGCGAGCTTAGATGACTCTAGATCGTTCTTGTTCACTGCGTAACCAAGTTTCAAGAACATCTTTAATATGATTTTAAACGGATAATATTTGATTCTTGTGAAAGGTGAAGTAAAAGAAGAATAAGAACGAACCTGATGTAACAAGAGAAGCTAAAGATGAATTAAACGTTTCCACCTCTGTATTCTCTTCTGGACTTGCACTCAACTGTCATAAGAACACAAAGAAGTAGCTTCAACATTAAATAACCAAACCATTAAACAAAAGTCTTAACTTATAATATGGAAATGTTAAAAAGAAGCAAAACTTATAATATGGACCTTTGTGAAAGCCAAATTAGCCGTTTTGACCCATTCGGTATCACTGCCATTCCCCAAAACCAAACCTGCAGCTGGTAGATCATTGTTCTCAATGGCTTGTCCTACTTTGCTTAAATTGTAAACAAGATCCTGCAAATACCCTGCAACAACACACATACTAGATGCTTTTAGGTGAATAAACCAATTAATAACAATGAAGTAGCTTCAAAGTTTGTAATTTTCTTCTACACATAACCCAAAACTAAAAATTGCAATTTACAATTTTTTTTTTTTGCAATTTCTTATCAACAAAAAGACAGAACATAACAAGAACCTAGTTTTGTTTTGTCCAAAAAAAAAAAAAAACAAGAACCTAGTTTTGCAATACAACACACACAATGAATTATTATTTTTTTGGGTAAAATGTTAAATAATTTGCAATTTTCTTATCAACACATAAGACACAACGTAACAAGAACCAAGTTTTGCAATAACACACTCAGACAAAGATTTTGAAGAAGTACCCTTTTCTTTAACAGCAGAGTTAAGAACAGCTTGTCTCTCGATCCTCTTTTTCCGGTCTTGCTTCACTTTCTCCAGAAGCTCTTCATCGTCATCAGCTTCGAGGATCGCTGCATTCGCGTCGCGGCTTCTCCTGTCGTTATTACCAACGAGACCAACCGCGAGAAATGTGCTCATGAAACCAAGAGACAGCTCTCGTCTGTTCCACGACAGAGACGGTGTCTGGTTCTTGATGTTTCCTGAGCATGCGATTTGGTTGTTCTTGGAAGAAGTTGATGAAGAGAGATTTGAGGAGATGAATGAGTTTAAGGCTGAAGGACAAAGGAGTGACTTCGCCATTGTTCAAATTTTTTACTTGGCATTGTTGGAGGATTGGTTTATGGTTTTAGATGATGATAAGGTCTCTCTAGCTAGACTTGTTGCGTTGTATTGTTTTCCTCCAATCATTCACTCTCACCTAGGCATGGAGTTCGGTTTATACGGTTAGTTTGGTTAGGATGATTCGGGTTTTGGTTAATTGGGAAATTGGTTGGTTCGGTTTTCTAAAACTATCCCAAATTAAACCAAAGATTTTAATTTTTTTTTTTGTCACAGAGATTTTAATTTTTAATGATATTATAGTTTAACGCAGCGTTTGAATTTATTAAAATGAAAATGTTAACTAAACAGGTAAGATATCTACCTTGCTAAAAACACAAAGATTGTATAACAATAATCTAGTCCTTCAATAGTATTTTACTATTTGTGTATTTGAAAATATTATCTTTGAAAAATATTCATTAAAGGTAATCTTTAAAATTTAGTTTTTGATTAATTAGTTTAAAAACTAACTAAGTGATAATATTTTCAGTATCTTTGTTAATAAATATGTACATTTTAAATGTAATTTTTTAAATTTAAACACGAAATTTTGAAAGCCTAAAAACTTTATCCATCTAACAAACACTAAAGATAATTAATTAATTTTGTTTTTTAAAATATGTTAAAATATCAAAATATTAAACATATAATAATGAGCTTTAAAACAGCAAGTTAAAATATAGGCAAATAATTAAGAAACATAACTGTAACTATGCAACAAGTAATATGAAAAGGTTAATTATAGAAAAGAAATATATTACAACACGGCAAAGAAGGGGCATAAAAGTAAATAACGTTGAAAGGTTTCCTTACATGAAAAACCTCAAAACGCAGCGTTTTAACGTATTGAAATGAAAACTAGGGGTGTTCAATCCGGATATCGGTTCGGTTTCAGTTCGGTTTTTTTCGGTTTTCGGTATTTCGGTTAGTAAAATATAACTACCATTCTAAATCCATATTTACTTCGGTTCGGTTCGGTTTATATACCGTCAGTTTTCGGTTTATTCGGTTTTATACCAAAAAACATAATTATTTAGTTTGAGATCATATAAAATGAATTTTAGAGTCATATTGTCAACACAATCATTTATTAAAAATATATTATATGTTCAAATAAATGAACAAAAACGTAAAAATGCTTCTACCATCAAATAAAATCA